>NC_041371.1:13821018-14023518 GCF_900634415.1 Cottoperca gobio
GATGAAGGAGAGAGGCTCAGAAAGTAAAGACTGATGTTATATCTTATTAATGATGACTTGAACATGCCTATAAACGATGTATGAACATCTCACATAGTTAAGGACTGATGTGTAGTTACAGCCTCACGTTACCTTACATATTGAAGCTGGTAGCTGGTCGGTACTGATGCTGATACCTTAAGTTTGGTTGTCTGTATCGGAGGAGGATTGCTTTCAACTATGTGTGTATGCACAGCGGGAGTTCTGTACTGATTGACCCACTGGTGGGTCAGTGTGATTGAAGATCTCTCTCAGAGGTCAACTAATGAAAAATTATCTTAGTTGATCAAAACAATGGTACTGCTCATATTTTTCTCTTTCTTCTTCTGTGTCTTTGTTAGTCATTGGCTGAAGCTGAATTTACTTTATTTAAATATTTGCTTCTGATTAAATGGAAATGTGTCATATTGTAGCCTTATCCATTAATTTAATTAAAAAGCAGGGACATACAGTAAGTGTAGAAATTGTGCAGATGTATTGTGGTGCAACAGCACCGTGTAGCATCAGTTCATGCACCTTTCCTTACCTTTAATCACACAGTATGAGATATTGTTTAACCACTCATTCATACTGTCATTAGATAGTATTTGTCTTTGCCTATCGGACATCTTTTGAATCAAGGATGGGGATCAGAGCAGTGCTGCAGCAGTGGCCTGTAGTGGTAACGGCACAGCCTCTCTGTTTCCAAGCAGAGTCTCGCTGGCCGGGGAGCAGGGGGAGTGTTGCTGGCTTTCAGCAGCCAATCAGAGGCTCCGGGTGTGTTCGGCCAGGTAGAGCCACATCGCCAGGGGCTTGGGCGTATGTGGTGTGTGTGGGGGCTGATGTGGGAGAGAGAGAACGAGACATACAGAGAAACTGTGTGTGTGTGATATGATGTCCCCTTGGGCAGCAGTAGAATTGATGAGGCAGCAGACCTGTGTGTCCTGCCAATGTCATCCTGAAGGTGACGTAAGCAATCATGGCTGTCTCTCTCTCTCTCTTCCTGATCACTCCCTCACTGGCTCTCACTCTACCTGCACTCTGTATCATCTGTTATGCGTCTACAACTATCCCTTTTTACATTACCTCTCCCCTCTTTTCTTCGGCTCCACCTTTTGAATATCTCCACCTGATTTTCTGCTCTCCCTCTATCCCTCTCTCTCTCCTCTTCTTTGGATTTGCATTTCTCTCTCTTTATTCCTCTCCCTCCTCTCTTTATCCTCTCTGGTGGTGGTGTCCTTGAGAGGTGCAGTGCTACCGCTAACTGTCTGCTACAGGGAGCAAAGCGAAGGGGGAAGGGAAACCTGTGGGAGACGCTAGGGCCTTGTTGTCGACACAAGTCCTGGTGCACTGCGAGATATTTGAACACTGTCTGTTTCACATCCTTTGGAGTGTTTTTGTCTGCGTCTTGTCTGGCTAGCATTGTTTGAAACTCCACATGGGTTGTTTTTCAGCCATGTGGCTGGACAATTGGGTATAAATAATTTCCAATAAATGCTTTAGAAGACAACGATGAGTGCTTACCGTTGCTCTTGTCTTTACTGTGTGTCCTGGATGGTGGGAGTTAAAAGGCTGGAGAGAAATCCATTGAGTGTTATCTGTAACAAATTATTTCTTTCAAAGTGAATTACTGCAAATGAGCAACCTTTGCAAGAAAACATACCATTAATCTGGTTTTAAATATCCAGTTAAATTTGCACCAAAAGCAGCATGTCTCATGTATTTAAGAGCTGTGATGAGTTGTATAAGTGCATAATCCTTAAACGTCCTGTATTTTTATTCAGTTTAAGGATACATTGATAAGTAAGAAACATAAATGCTTTCATGTCAGCAATTTGTTCCTAATGCTGTGTGCTTTGTGCATATTAATTCATATTTAGTCACTTTCTAATGCATCCTCACCCCTCAGAATATATGTTTTATCTGCTCTGGGCAGGAAAGGGCATTTCCCCAGAACCCTTTTTCTGACCAGTTGTCAGATTTTCTTTTTTTTCCTGCTTCTCTGTGACACTTAGAATTTCAGCTGAAGATGCGTTTATTTAAATAAATAAGAAACACGTAAAGCACCAGCCATGCCAGGGAGTCCGATGCCGATGCTGCCGGGTGAATTTGCCACGCCTCTGGATAGGACTGTGAGTGACATTTTTATCATTTGGAGAGTGTTAGCAAAACAAGTCTGCTGGCAGTCTGTTACAGCCCCAGTGAGGCTCGAGCTAGCATTGTGTGGAGGTTTCCATTTCAGCCCGGCAGAAATGTCAGACTCAAAATCCACGCTGGTCAAATTTAGGCAGAATTTGACTTGGTGGCTTTGGTGCAGAGACCTATGAGTTATTTATAAATAGTAACACTGCTCACTGAGCACAATAGAAACAATAGAAAGAAGCAGTCTCACTTGTGCCACCTTTAACGCACCTTTGGAAACAATGCAAATGTCAAATTCAGGCATGTGTTTCTGGTGATCACAAAATTTGCTCTTCTAAATTTGCATCTCAGAATTCATGTTTATTGATATTTGACCTTCAGCCCTGCAAGTTTAGAAACGCTTCTTTGTTTTGGTGCATTAGATTCTGTGGTTTTGACTTTGTGATTCTGACATTAGCTGGTTTTATGTAATCCGGTGTGAGGTCACGAGAAAACGCAGTATTAAAGGCCCTTCACACACACACACACACACACACACACACACACACACACACACACACACACACACACACACACACACACACACACACACACACACACACACACACTTTTCACTTATTCAGCCAGAGTGGACTTTGTCTCACGCTGCATTCACACACTGCCGGCATAAAAAGAAGAACATGAACACCTCCCGTTAGTCTGACCTGAGTGTTCACACATCTGTGTCCCCACCTGCTACTTTTCTGTTGTTATGTATGTGAAACCAGATACAAAGAAACTGTGAGTAGCTAATTTTAAATCAGCTGACTCCATTATATTTGTATTAATATTGGATTTTATTTAGAAGCAACACCCGGGAATGGTGTTTTTGCAATCAGCTAGAAGTCTGTTGACACGTCTGTAGTTCTTTTCACAAAGTGTCACTGTCACTGTCAACTCGGAGGCTGACGTTAGTGGTTTTTCAGACTCGGCTACTTGTAATTATGGTCTAACAATATGATGTGAATGCGTCACAAGGACTGTGTGGGCATGTAGCACATGCTATACTGACACCTGTCTGACCCTTGTATACGTTTTGTTGCACCTGTTTGGGTCGGAGACGATGGCGCTTTAATTCTTATTGGTTTGTTAAGTTTGTTGTTATGAGCCAGAATAAGTTAAAATACCTGTGTAGGTGTGCAGAGCTTTTATAAGTCACTTGTTATTTTGCAGAGAGACACGATTTTTCTCCCATTTCATTTCTTTGTGTGATGGGGCAAGACACATTCACTTCCGATTTTGAATCAGAGTTCAGTCTGATTGAACCATGGGGCTCTCCGATGTCCAGTCGGTTTAAAAGACTGGGTGGGATTGGCCTCTCATTTGAGAAATACTGTTTGCTTAAGTTCTTGGATTACAACTACACGTCAAAGTAATGCAAGCAGCAGAGAAGGAAGGATGCTGCCTGGCTGCAGATAGCACAGTCTGCTAGCTCCAGTCATTTATGTGTACAACCCCACCCATACTATTTCCTGTCACCCCTGCTTTTGACCACATTACTTGAGTACATTTCGCCAGGAAAGTTTCAGTTTGACTGCTGGATAGCTGGGCAGTGCATCACAGAACTTGACAGATATCTTATCTTGATTAACATGATAACTACATTTAGTTCAGAGTCTGTCTGAAATCACATAGCTGTGTGACATCACTTCTGGTTTTGATGAAGTGTGAATGCAATTAAAAAAGTCCTATTGGCATTCCTTTCCAACAGTATACATGTGAGATAATCAGGCTTCCCTTTACGGCACAGTTTGTGCCTTAAAGACTTGCAGCAGACAGTAGACTGGTATATAACTCTACACAGATACACCTTTTGCATCAATAATCAGCTCGCAATGGCCTCGCAGGGTGTTGAATCAGCTTTCCTCTCTTATAGTCGTAGAGACTAATCTTAGTAAGTAAGACAGAGAGCACTCTGTCATGATGTGGCACAAGACTGGATACAAGATTGTTTTCTACACCCCCCCCCCCCTTCGTGCAGCTGCCACCATTAACAACAGTAATGTGTCTTGTTTTAGCCAGATTGCTTGTCACTGATCGCTCCAATTATCCAGAACCAGGCTGACTTTGCAAAGATAGTGGACAAAGAATTTCCTACGTCAACGTCTAGAACAAAAATAGCATCCCTTTAGTCGTGGCAAATGATATTCACTAGTAGAAAGTGTGTCTGATAAACACACCTTTATCAGCAAGCCTCCTTTGGTTCTCACTTCCTTTGACTGAATTGTAGGAATATCAGTGTTTCCTCAGAAGCCTCATTTCATTTCATTTAATAAGACTTTGTATTGCGTGAGACCCCACAGTGTGTTGTTCCTCCCTGTGTACACATCTCCGAATTGAAGAAAGGCAAGACAAGCTCTGACTTACCACTATCTGATTTCCTTCTCTTTGGTTAATGTGCTGCATAATATAATGAGGAGATTTAGTAGGGAATTAAGTGAATGAATTATACATCCACATGGCCGTTTGGGATGAACCCGAATTAGAATTTCCAATGGAGAGAGGTTGTAGGACAAATGAGCAGGAGGAGAGGAAACGAAAGGAGAGGAGAGGAAGGTAAAGGAAAAGATGGGTAAGGAAAGGACAGAAAATTAACACAAGGAAAGAAGAGGAACATAAAGGAAAGGACGGTAAAGGAAAGGAAACTTAACAAAAGCAAAGGAAGGGTTGGAAAGGAAGGAGAAGGAGAGGGAAATGATAAAAAAGCTGTTAGCTATTGGGTCAGTAGTTAACAGGCTTAAACTTGGAAAATATAATCAGTCAATGACAAAACTCTCTATAAATGTAGCCAAAAGTTCCCAAAAGCAGCAGTTTAGATGACAAAGTGGAGCGTTTTGTTGTCGCATACACTTTATTTGCACTCTCATTTGGGTGTTCATCAGTCCCCTGTGGGTGCTGTGACGCAATGGACAAACGCTTGCGTCCTTCTCCTCTGTGACACTGGAAAGATTTCAGGTTGGCCTGGTGATGATCAATACGCCGCACTGAGACATGGTTCTCAAAGTCACGTCATTAAATGCCACCATCTAAGTTCAATCAGATAGGCTTTTGCTGCCTCATCCATTCAGACTTTGCAGAGTCTCAATCTAACCGCAGCTGCTCGGTCGCTGCATCTCTGCGGGGAGTGTGAGGTTTTCCATCGCTGCCAGAGTGCCCCACACCTACACTTTGTTCACAATCAGCACTTCCATTCTATGAAAGGCTCACCAGCTGCAGCGTTAGCGCTGACACGTTGGGTAAAGAGTTGTGACACTAGGTCATTTCTTTAGGTAGAGTCACTCATGCAGGTGAGACTTTGTGTTGTGTAACTCCATCAGAGGAGTTCTGCAGCTGCCCCCCGCCCGGGAGACTTTACCTTACCTAAATGCTGAATAATTAAAATATTGAATGTTTGGTTTATTTATGTTTATGTTATATGGCAGAAGGAAGCAGCGTGGGTGACAGTATCAGTCAGAAACATGCTTTGCTTCTTCTGGGCAGAGTGACAATACTTTTATTGCCTAGCAATATGGAGTCATTGAATAGCAACATCCCCTCTGCAGAACCAGTATGTGGTAGCATTAAACCTACATACACTTCAGAAAGTATTTGTTTTCACTGTTTTGGCTCTGTAATCTAGCACATTGGATTTGAAATAGAATAGAGACAACGAGGCTTTAAGATTTTACCACCTACTGTTTCTCATGTGAGATGCAAGCGTTAGAACTTTTACGGACTGCAAGTATTTAGATAACTTTTTGACTCTTGGTCTTTTAGTTGAACTGGTCACACACACCTACAGCCATGCCAGAAGCTCTGTGAGGCTATACTGTAATTAGCGCACAAAGAGAAAGTACAGCTGAGGCTGATGGAAACTTGGTCATAAACCAAAGTATTGAAAAGTCAGGAGGTGAGTCAGGAGATCTGCAAAGTTATTACAGATCATCCTTGAGGGGGCCATGAACAGTAAATGTCTTAAAACTTTAAAAACTATTACAAATATAGTGTAAACTAATACTTTACCCACAAAATGACCTTGAAAACGCATCGCAAAGGTCTGACAAAACAAAAACTTTGTTTCTTTACACAAATGTGTTTTCATTTAGGCAGACCATCCCATTAGAGGGGTGGGTGTTGATGGGGTTAGGATTTGTGTGGGTGTTCACTTTTCACATCCATAGTGGGTGAGCAATGTTGGACAACTTTAGGACAATGCACCAGGATAATATTCCTAAACATTCCTTAATCCAAACTGATTTTTAGTTTATTTCGCTGGAGACTAGACTGAGCTTAAAAAGCGCCTGAAATAAGCAAGAACTGAAGAGTACAAACTTGGCAGAGCATCAGCGGGGAGGATGCCAAGTGTGTCTGCTGATGTCTTCGGGTTTTGCACCCAAATATGAAATGTGAAGACCTTATTCAAGTTTACTTCTTTCTTTCAGTAAAATTTCTTTCTTAAAATTGAAGACTGTACATAAATAAAACGTCACAATTCCTACACAGTTCATCGGATATGGATGTAACCACACTCAAGTTAAAGCTGAGAGTTTAACCTCAGAGGTATTGTTTCATATCAAATCAAACAATGAAACCAAACGTAACACTTTTCTGACTGCACTGTAAATACTATAAGTTTCAGTTTCTCAGTGGTGGAAAGTTACCAAGTATATATACCCACGGTGTACTTAAAGGCTCGACGTGTAAGATATGACAGTATTTAAACAACATTAAAACAATGAAGTAACAATATCAACAGAGTATGAAGAGGCAACAGTGTTGACATTATGGATCAATAAAGACGTGAGTACTTCTTCCACCTCTGTCAATTCTGCAGTTGAGATAATTCAGTTGCTGTGTAGCTATATGCAATTGTTCTCAAGGTCAGGTTTGTTTAGTTTGGTGTCTTAGGTGCAAAGGCGATATCAGCTGGAATGACATTATAGTAGGGTGCTTTTTAGCTTTGAGTGTAGTGCAGGTCTTCAACAGGGGGTCCGCGACCCCCAGGGGTCAGCGGAAGTACTGCAGTGCGGTCGCAAAATATATTTTTAATTACAATTCTTTTTTTTTTTGCTTTGCGCAGTCACATTCCCTCCTCCGCTGTACTTCGTGAAGGGCGGCGACACACACCTACAGTCAGAGACAGAGTGGACGCACGCACCCGATCCCCCCCCCCCCCGTTGCACGGACCTCTTCTATACAATATATACAGTAGGGGGTCCCTGCACCACGCTACACCAGTTTGGGGGTCCTTGGCCTGAAAAACGTTGAAGACCCTGGGTGTAGTGTACTGCTGTCAATATAGTGGGGATTTCATTGCCTTGTACTGCAGGATTCTTCTGTGTACACAAGTATTCACTTATGTACAGCTAGAAATCTTTGTTTGCCGAATACGTCTCTCTTTTGGAAACAGGGAGCCAATAGTCTGTCAACAAACTATTTCCAATGTAAGCATTTATCTGATGCTGTTGAGGATCCAGAGCTTTTAGCATGTGAGCAGGTGGACCTCATATGTTTGCTCAGGGGCACTGACAGGACAGCTGATGCAACATCACCTAGTGAACCTGGGACCTTCCAGTTGTGGAGCGCTCTCCCTACAATGTTACAATCCCTCTGAAAACATTGTCAGGAGATGTCACTTGATGCCAGCTGACAGTTTCTTTGTGGCGGTTTGGACGATGACTTCCTCAGTCCCTAAAAGTTTTTGTGAGCACACAGCACGTGCCCACCTGCTGAGCTGTCACTGCCTCTCAAAATTGTGTTTCAGTCAGCTTTATCGGAGCAGGGTGAAGCTGTGCGTCTTATAAGGCTTTCCATTTGAGCTTTGTTGAAATGCACACAGTCTGACAGCAAAGCACAAGGAGAAATATTTTTCTCTCAACAGTCTGTTTTGTTCATCGCCACATCCATCACTCCCCTCTCCGCAGGCCGGCCACTTAGTTTTTGGTTCCTCAGTCCCTTTGGATGGATTGTGATTAGCATATTTCGACAATAGGAGCTTATCGTTTGTGTTGTTGGACCCTTCACTTTCTATTGATCTGACATTGATTAACTTCTAGGGATCATTGATCAAAGGGCGAGTGTGTTCATTTCAGTTGACAGCTGAAGGGCGTGTGCTTTAATTGTTTTGTGCAGTTTGTATTGTGTTTGTCGACTCGGGTAAAACGCTGTTGCATCATCCTCAGAGAGATCCCTTTTTTACTTTCATTGATAAGCTGCATCCTTTTTAGAGGCTGTAGTTTGTGGTGCTGTTGAATTATATTGCGTTGTACTGAGAGGTGTTCATACTGTAATATGTGTCTGCCCAAAAATAAAATACAAGAGAAATCTCTGAGGATGATGCAATACAATTCAACAGCACCACAAACTACAGCCTCCAAAACGGCCATAAATCTGAATCAGGCTCCTCTATAATACAGTTTTAATATAAACTGAACATTTGAACCTTCACGAAGGTAAGATTTACTGCCAGCCTGTTGCATTAGACTGCCAACTCTGAGTGTAAGTATCAGTGTAATTAAAAAATCAAACGTGTAAGTGCTTACTACAGTAAATGTCATATCGAATAGAATACATATTGCGGAGCTTTTGAGGGGTTTGCATACAAACATATACGAAAGCTCTCTGCCTTCTTGCTGTGGGTGTACTAATTGGACGCACATGATCTGATGTGTTTTAAAACACGTGTAATCAATTGACAAAACATTTTCAAGGTTGGTTCGGTGACTTTGTCTTTTATTCATATCTTTTTAAATTATTTTTGTTTGTTTATTTGTTTATTTAAAAGATAAAGCTGGCAACAGTGTTTATATTTGTTATTATCAACAAATTCCATGAAAAGGTCAAAACCAACAATATGTCTGTTGCTCAATACTTTCTTTTCTTCTTAGCATGTCTATAGTTTTAAGATAATATATAATTTAATGTTTAAAAAAAGGCTAAATAATTACCTAAAACAGCACTGGGCACTGTAGTTTTTAGCAAATGTTACTCAAACAGGAGTAAATAATGCATTAGTTTGGGCTATTTTTAGCTATGGAGAAATACACATTTGGTTCTGCAGTGAGTATTTAACAGCAGCATGACAGTGTTTGTGGGATTAACTTGAAACACACTTCAGTGCTCATTTTCATCATAATGAATGAACATGTCACCCAGAGCAACAGCGTGGCTCATTGATGTGTTTTTTTATATTTTTTGGACAACTAAGAAGCTCTTTGGCATAGACAAGTATATCAGGCTTTGACTACACAGACAGTACTTGTTGGTGCGATCAATGCATTTCTGGTTTTGGATCCTCTTCATGGGAAGACTGAGAAAATCACCAGATGCATCCTTTAACAGATACAATACAATCAACTATTGTTACAATGGAAAAAGATGTTGTCAGAATTATTATGTGCACTGCATTAACACATTGTCTCTGTCCGTCCAGTACAAACAAGTGGAGCAGTATATGTCCTTCCACAAGCTGCCTTCAGACTTCCGACAGAAAATCCATGACTACTATGAGCACAGATACCAGGGGAAGATGTTTGATGAGGAGAGCATTTTGGGAGAACTCAGCGAGCCCCTCAGAGAGGTAAGATGTAAACGCACAATAAGACACGAAATCTTCACATATGAAGTTGTACTGTAAGATTATTTTTGTCTTTGAGAAACTGTAGATTATTCATTGTGTTTACTTTGATCTTGACATGTTTGATTTTGAAAATACATTTAGAGTTTTGCCTTTATTTAGTAGTTTGTTTGTCACATATACTTACAAGATGAACTTTTATACTTAAATCCCTAATCTCAGCATTCATGCATGCAGAAGGAGACTCACTGCACTCGCTGCACCGTAGAGCTTCAGTTGAACATTTGAAAGATATTTCTCACCAAACAATGTGTCTTTTCTTAGGAAATTGTAAACTTCAACTGTCGCAAGCTGGTGGCCTCCATGCCGCTGTTTGCCAACGCAGAGCCGAACTTTGTGACGGCCATGTTGACCAAGCTGCGCTTTGAGGTATTCCAGCCGCATGATTACATTATAAGGGAAGGCACCATTGGGAAGAAAATGTACTTCATTCAGCACGGAGTCTGCAGCGTCATCACTAAGGGCACTCTGGCAATGAAACTTTCTGACGGCTCTTATTTTGGAGGTAGGACACAGTTTGTGGCATAGTTTTTCTGGTGGTGCCATTTTTAACTTCTTTTTTTAAGCTGATGCACTTTCTCCTTCCTGGTTTCAGAGATCTGTTTATTGACGAGGGGTCGGCGGACAGCCAGCGTGCGAGCAGAGACTTACTGTCGGCTCTACTCCCTTTCTGTTGACCACTTCAATGAGGTGCTGGAAGAATATCCAATGATGAGACGCGCCTTCGAGACTGTTGCCATCGATCGTCTAGACCGCATAGGTAATAAGTTCATGCTGTCAAACGTATGACTACCAGCACAAAAACATGCACACAGCTCGTTTATATAATAAATATAAACTCTAAAATGAACCCCATGTACAGAGAAAAGAATAATATTGTGTTTCCAGAATATTATTGTTGAAATAGGCATTAAAAGAAGCCCTCAGGTCCCTCAGAATGACACGGGACACTGTAACAGAAGATGAGAGTACAGGGTGACACTTCCATTATCCTCAGGGCTTGTTCTTCTAGAGGATGTACCTGGTGTAAAGGACTTCACACGCTAAATCTAAGTCATATTGTTCTCCCTTTCAAAATCCTCTTTCTTACATATATTTATGCTTTGTTCAGTTTATTTCATCTCTGCTCCGCCCTTTCTCATCTCTGTTTTCAGCTCTTTTAAAATCAATCAATTTAATTCTTTCTGCAGGTAAAAAGAACTCCATCCTGTTGCACAAGGTTCAGCATGATCTAAACTCTGGTGTCTTCAACAACCAGGAGAACGAGATGATCCAGGAGATAGTCAAGTACGACCGTGAGATGGTAAAGCTGGTGGACCTGCAGCGGCCGCGGGCCATGTCTATGACCCCGTCCATCGGTGGTATCTTTGCTCCCCCTGGCCAGTCGCAGTCAGGCTCTGCTATCGCCACTCTTCAGCAGGCAGTGGCCATGAGCTTTTGTCCTCAAATGGCGAGCCCCCTGGTGGGTCCAGGGACTCTGCAGTCTCCTCGCATGGTGCGAAGGTTTCATGTGATGCAGAGCCTGGCCAGCCCAGTCGCTATGTCTCCTCTTCAGTCTCAACCCCCCCAGACGCTCGGAGGGGCGTTTGGTTCTGCAATCTCTAGCCCGCCTGTCCAAAGTCCGCTCGCAGCTTCAGGACGGACTTTCCAGTACATGGCGAGCGCGGGACCCTCTGGCTCTCAATTGTCCCTAGTACAGCACCATGCACCCAGCCCAACACACATCCAGCAGAGGCCTGCCTCACACAAAAGCACCCACTCTCTTCATGCAGGTAGCTTGAGCCAGGATACCCGGGCCAGGTCTGCATCCCAGCTTTCACTCCCCCAGGAGGCAACACCACAAGCTGCTTCTGCAGTCCCCAGTCCTCCACAATCAACCCACACCTCCAACAACTCCATCGGCCCCCCTCAGCCCCTTCACCCCAACCTGCCAGGGCCCTCAGGAGTGGGAAGATCGGCAGGAGCTCAACAGAGGGTGGCCTTTGCCTCCACACCCCCTCCTGTGGGATCTGCTGGAATGGGGGCAGTAGCAGCAGCTGCTGGATCAGGACCTCCAGACTCTGGAGTTCCCAAGAAAGATTCAATTGTCAGCCTTCCAGAGCTAGACTCTGCCAGATCCAGGCTGTCTTCCAACTTGTGACCCTGGTAGAGTTCAGGAAAGAGGCCTTTTTTGTAGGAAAATCGGTTTGTTTTAGGTCAGTCCAGCTGATTTGTCAGCCTGCTAAATGACCAATCAGCTACCGCCAGCGCCAGCAGTCATTCGACCAGGATGCACTGTGTGCTGGTGTCAGCAGAAGGAAAAGAGCAACTCAAAGTCTTGAGACACTTGGCTAGGAGGAGTCTATACAATTAAACTAGTATAACTTAAGGTTGAACTGGCCTAGTCTACTGTGCCAGCACCTTTAGTCTTAGTATCACCCTTAACACTCTGCTTCCAAACACCTACTGTATATCGCTGTCTTTACTGTAAAGATTTGAAGAAAAGTAAGATTCATGTAACTATTGCATACTGTGTAGAATCCATGCAATGCAATCTAGCAGGAGCTGGACTTAAAAATGAAAATCAGGGACTTGAGGTCAAATGACAATGACATTTTAAGCGTTCAAAAAGTGTTTTGAGTGTAATTTTTCCGTATAAGCTGTCGTAGCAAAAGAACACATTGCTCTTCATATTGTTTAAAATAGTAGTGAAAATAGTGTTTTAGACCGCTGGTCGATCTTACATCGATGTGTAAATAGTTGATGAAAAAAGTACGGAGGAATATTATATTCATTGTATCTACTCAAACCAAAGTTGAGCTTGAACACAAAGTCTGGTTGTGTCTGTATCAACTAAAAAAGAAACATAGAAGAAAATGCCATTTATTTAACTGCCTTGATTCAACGTTAGAAGCCATATATTTGGTTTGTGTGTATGTATATATGTGGGTGTAAGTTTGTGCGCGTGAGTTTGTTGGTACGTTTTGGTTCTATTTTCAGAGAATGGACTCACACACTCTACACTTGCTTTGTCAAACGCGATTGGTTTGACATGCTGACGGTGGCACTGACCTGTTTCCATGAAACATCTGGGAGGCGGTCAGATGTTTGGTCAGCGCACTGATTGTAACCCTGAAGGCAAAGGTGGTTAAATAATTTGAGTTTTATTGAAAGGTAACATTTGTGAACAACCCATACTGTATACTTGCTTGTTTTTGTCTAGGTTTATTGATTAACACATGCAATATAATTCTGCAATACTCTACCCCCGCCTATATATAAATATATATGAATATAAATATCTATACATATGCTGTACAGGAAAGTTTTCCTTTTGTTTTCTTTTTAATGTGAAATCTTAAAGAATCCAGCAGCTATTGTGGCTTCACTTGAAGTATTGTAATCCAGTGACCATGTTGTTACCTTAACCAAAAATGTTTGGAGGGAATGAGAGGACGTGCAGTTTCATGTTCGTAAAAACAGACGGGACAAACTGCTTAAAACTGGTTTTAGAGTCACAGGAGGAATCCACGCTTTGAGTTCAGCAAGTCAGATCCTCAAAAATGTCACTTTAAAACCCATTTGAAGTCTAACCCTAAATTGTAAAATGAACGTGGGTGGGCAATATGGGTCATGAATGCCTCACTTGTAAAAACTCTTTGCTCCATATCAAAGTCTCTATGTGCCCCGTGTCGGCCAAAACTCCCACGAATGTCTCAACATTTCGATCTACAACAAACCTATTGCTCAAATTTCGGGATAGGGTTGAGGCTTTGGTTTTATTTGCTCTAAATATTCTGATCCTGTTGAACCTAAAAGCCTTCTCTTGCTGAATGTATGCCATACGAGAAGGAAGACAGCTAATCAGATATAAACTGCCATGTAAATAAAGGGACAGAGGTTTAAAGAGGCTTTTATGATGCAAGGGGGTTGTGGGCATTGTTGTATGTGTTGCTGAGTGTCTGTGTGATCTTTTTGGGGTTTGATGATGCTTCTCTGGGTAGAACGTTGCTGTATTTTACCTGTATGTTACCCCCCCCCCCCCCCCCCCCCCACACACACACACACACCATATCCCCAGATCTATCACGAGAGGATCCATTATTTTTTGTTTATTTATTGAGGTGAGCGAGAGCGAGTCATAACCACTTTGAACTCCTCGGCCCAAAACGAGCACTGAGGACATTCAGTTAAGCATCTTGTGTTGCACTTCGACCTTGTAATCAAAATAAAAATCGATGCTCTGTTCTTTTAAAATGGCTGCAGTACTTCCCCTGGACCCATTAACTGGTTAAACTGTAAAGGATGAAAAGTAAATCCAATTGGGAAAGAAACAGGCAGCTGATTCAATGTGCTAAACAAACATCGCGTTCAACTTTTTCAGCTTTGAGCATCGATCCCGAGTCAAACCGTAAAATCGATGCAATGGACATTTCACTCAGGTTAGCTACCTTTCCTGAGAGATGTATTGATTGCCGCAGCGTGGCTGTCTATTGATTTATGTAGACTTGTCCATCCTCCCATAATCTTGTTGATTTAACCATGCTGAAAGAGTCCCCTTGAATTCTGATTGGCTGGGAGTCAAATTGTTATTAACAAAACTCGCTGCCGTTTTCTTTGATCACTTGAGAGCTATTTAAATCTTTAAACAAGGTGTAAGTGATTGTTTTTATCCAAGGGCTTCATTATATGGCTTGTAAACCCTGGCTCATTGTCACTGTGGAGCAGCCACATGTCTACTTTCCATTTGATCAGTAACATGCACTAAACCTGGTTCATTGTCATACCTGGGTCACAGTGCTGCAGCCCACTCCATCAGCAACACGGGAACTGTTTATTTATTTTTTCCTATGGGAAAGGTACATGCCAAAATGCCAATAAGATTGTGAATGGATCGAGTCCATTTGAGTCAATAGCTGTTGTGTGCTTCAATACTGTTCCAGTGCAATCAATTGGTCCTCTTCCCTATTCCTTTGTGCTAATACCAGAGTTTGCCCTATTAAGCTGCTATCAGGACTGTGCTGATACTATTTGAATGAGTCCACAGTCAGTGAGAGCAAGATGGAAGGAGAGTTAAAGAGCTAATGTTTCAGGCAATATCAGGCACCGTCTCTGTGTCATTGCATCCATCCAGTAAGATACTGTAGTGTGTAATTCACTCCCACTCAAAGGATGGCATCTCATACACACTTTGATCAGTACCACTCTATTTCAACCCTCAGCCAGGAGGCTGATGCAGCCCTGGCCAAGCACATACTTCTGTCAGTTATCTGTTTTGTGTCTGTGTCACAAGTGTGTTCAGTCAGTCTGCTTCCAGCCACTGTCGAATTGTGTGTGTGTGATATAGCGCTGTATTTGCCTGATGACGGGGGGGTTCAAAGTGCGATTGTTTAATGGTTCTTCTACTGGACCTTGCTGTGAAGTGGGATTGAAATCCCTCATACATGTTTGACACTGACTGACAATTATTGAGAGTATCTAAGTTTCAAACCTCTCATTCTTGCTGTACCAGATATAAAGGGTACTGAATGCCTTGGTGTTGATATGTTAGCAAATCAGGGTATTCTTTTTGTTTGTAAAAGTGTCTTTGATTTATCAGTATATTTTGTTTGGTTATTGTTTTTGCAATGTGCCCCATGCACATGGACTGTATATACCTTGTGCCTAGTATATCTAGTTTCCACATAGTCTATTTTTGTGGTATGTATGTGCCTGTAAAAATGCAAATATGTGTTTTTATTTTCAACTTGCAATATATGTAAAAGAAAAGAAGAAAAAAACATTAGATGAAGACTAGTATTGCTGAATTAAAATGACAATGTCAGTATATATAATTTTCCCTGATTTGGGAAACACAAAATTGCACATTTTTGTTGGTTTGAGCCTTCCAACACCATGCGCGCTGTACTCTGTACTTTCATGTTCTGTACATATGGTATACACAGAGATGTGGGGCACATTGTTGTGTTTTACCACAACCTGCTGTATAAGAGACATTTTCTACAGTGAGAGGGTGAGCTCTGACAGGCTTCTGGTGGATATCGGCAGTCTAGACATTAGCTTAGATGACCTGCTTGCTGCACAGAGCCAAAGGAACAAATCAAACTGGAGATGCCTGCACAATATAAATACAGGAACAAAACTAGACTGTGCACATGCTGGAAAATCTTTCTCAAACCATATTGTTGCACAGGTCTTTAAACTCCGATGCTGGTTGCACACGGATCTGGTTTGCCAATAAAAAAATAAAAAAGATCTCTCCAAGGCTGAATTTGGCTCACGAGCCACAGCAGTCACAAGCTCGACTCCCGGGTTGAGTTACCCTGACAGATAACATCAGAGTGCATGCTTGTATTTTTCTTATCTAAGCAGAGTTCTGTGTATGATTCTTAGTGGGACCTTCAAACCTAGACATTGTTGTGTACCAACTACTGTACAATGATTTTATTTAGTCTAACAGTTAAACCTTTGTGTCGTAGCTACTGTAGCCTACTTAGCTTACCTAAGCCTTCTCTCTGCTTCAGGACTCTGTGTATTGTGTGCTTGAGTTTGTGTGTGTGTGTGTTCCTGTGCCTTTCCTTCTATAATGTTGGTCCCACTTGAGAATATGATGCCATTTAGGGGTTTGAAACCCATGTGAGGCTGAGAGAGACGCCAGCACAAGCTGGAAAGTGTTACACGGTCACGACTCCACTAAAAAATAAAAACACTATAATGCTCCTAGAAAAGACTCCAGCACATCCCTGGACTTAGTAGCATTCCACAGCCTGCACGAGCAGCTCGGTGTGGGCATTCAGACACACTTTACCAGCACCATGTAGACAACAGCACAGATATCTGACACAGCGCGTGTCCTCTCTCTCTCTTTCTCTGTGGAGGCCAATCTGCAACCATCTCAGGCTGTGCTCTGCTTCTGCTCTTAATAAAAAGGTTCAAGTATTTCAGAACTCCAGCTCTGTCTAAGTTGATGTCTACAATTCAGGGACAAATCAGCTCCCAGCCTGAGCCACAGCACTTCCAAATCGATCTCAAAGGATCAGGGGGATACTTGTGATGCTGGCGATATTTGTCGCTGTCCAGTCCTTTCAGACTGAGATGCACAGCTGGCGGCGACGGGTGTGGGGGGCTGATTTGAACCTGCGTCCAAAAGGCTGTCTTGTCCACCACCTCTGCTGGCCGAGAACACAGAGCCACACCCTGGTCTCTCTCAATAAGCTGGTCTGTCAGTCAGTGGCAATGTCGTTTAAGCGTTCGTAAAAAGACAATACATTGTTGTGCAATAAAAAGATGAGCGCATTGGCATACTTACCTCTGTGTGTGGACTTTTATTCATTGTTGTGTCTTTGTTGGTCGCCATGCGGTGCATCTGAACATTTAACATACCATTGGTAGCTGCAAACACACACACACACACACACACACACACACACACACACACAGACACACACACACACACACACACACACACACACACACACACACACACACACACACACCTCAACCTTGTAAATCAGCCAGCAAACCCTCCACTCTTGTTCTACCCCACATCAAATAAGATCTCTCTCTCTCTCTGTCTCTCTGTCTCTCTGTCACTCTTCTCTCTCTCTCTCTCTCTCTCTCTCTCTCTCTCTCTCTCTCATCTCTCTCTCTCTCTTCTCTCTCTCTCTCTCTCTCCTCTCTCTCTCTCTCTCTCTCTCTCTCCTCTCTCTCTCTCTCTCTCTCTCTCTCTCTCTCTCTCTCTCTCTCTGCAGACAGGGGCTCTGCTGCATCCCTGATGAGATGTCTGAGCTTAGTCTCAGAGCTTTCCACTGTGTGTGTGTGAACACACAGCACAGCAGCAAGTGTATTTATTCCTGTACCTAAGAGCGTGTACGTGCACATGCAAGCCCTAGTTTTGTATTTGTCCGATATATATAGAGAGAGTAAATTAACCTGTGTGTGTGTGCGTGTGTGCGTGTGTGTGTGTGTGTGTGTGTGTGTGTAGGTGTGTGTGTGTGTGTGTTTGTGTGTGTGTGTGTGTGTGTGAGTGAGTGAGTGAGTGAGTGAGTGTGTGTGAAAGGGTGGGTGGGTGTGTGCGTCAGAGATGAGGGCAGTCCAAGGACACACACTCCTCTAGCAGCCTGGGAGCAGCACACACCCGTTCCCTCTCTGTCTATTTCCTTGCACTATTTCCTTTCCACACACACATACACACACAAACACACACACACACACACACATTTCTGTCTGGAACCTCAGTGATTATGCATGCCACACTGAGATAGAAATATTAAAATAACATGCAAGGTGAGGTTTTGACAAAGAGCTTTACACCATGTAGCCTCCTCAGATCTACATGTGGCTGGTAGAAATGTGGGTGAGGCCATCCGCAGTGCGTGTACGTAGTTTTACCTTGACTTGACATAATGTCCTCTCTCTCTTCAGTTCTATTGACACACACACACTCTCTCTGTCTCCCTCTCGCTATCCATTTCATCTTAATTCAATGAGGAAGCAATGTACTGATAGTGGCTACAGGCAGATACTACACCAAGTTGTGAAGCAATATGTAGTCTAAGTATATAGTTTCATCCTGAATATGGCGGAGGATTGTCCTCTACTTGGTTTCCTCTGCAGTGCCGGTCCTCTACTGTGTCCCTGGCTGTCCTACTTCAATTAATCATATCAGCATCTCCTGCACTGCCCCCCACGCTGTTTACCTCCAGAGGGCAATTTGCTTATTTAGCTTCTTTCTGGTATCCTCGTCCCCCTCACATCCATCTCCTACCAGTTCCCTCACGCTGCTCTTTGACTGGCCAAATCAGCATTTTCAGCAATTCTTAAGAACAGGTACGCTTATTGTTGTAATATTTGCAGATGTGGATGTGCACAGCAAACTCAGACAATTAATCGTTTGGCCTATAAAATGTCAGAGAATATTGAAAAATATCCATTTTATCTTTCTGAAAGTTCAAGGTGATGTATTTTTTTCCCAGTCCAAATATATTTAGTTTAACATGATACAAAACACAGAAAAATAAATATTTGAGAAACAGAAAAAGTAGTTGACGATTATATTTCTGTCAATCAACTAATCGATTAGTCGACTAATAGTTGCAGCTTTATGGAAAGAAGACGTTTGCCCTTCTGCCGTAACATTTCCTCTCTGCTGAAGCTGCTTTGTCCCCCTGCACCGAGGAGCATCTAGAGAACACAGCTCACATCTGAATGCCAGGATTAGCATTTGGTCCAAGCTCTGAGTCCATGAGTCACAGAGCAAGACACAGAGAAAGAGAGAGACAGAGAGACAGAGAGAGAGAGAGAGGGAGAGGGAGAGGGAGGGAGAGGGACAGAGAGAGGAGACAGAGAGACAGAGAGAGAGAGAGAGAGGGAGAGGGAGAGGGAGGGAGAGGGACAGAGAGAGAGACAGAGAGACATGAGAGAGAGAGAGGGAGAGAAGATGAGAGAGAGAGGAGAGAGCGAAGAGAGAGAGAGCACGTATCCCTTTCTCTCCCTCCTCAGAGATAGATAGAGGACTCCTCTCTCTCTCTCTCAGAGAGAGAGAGGAGAGAGAGAGATACAGTAAATCATCTTACAGCCGCAGGCAGCCTCAGTAACATCACAGTTGCTGGACAGTGGGCTGGGGAGGAAGTGAGAAGTGCGTCAAGCTGAATGATCAAGAGCACAACACACAGTAAGAAACAGGAGGAAAGGGTCACATGGTGTTCTACAAGCTATGTCATCTTATTTCAATTTTATTTTAAATTCTTTGTTCCCTGAGGGGGTTTGTTTGACTTTGTTTTATTTCTCATTTAGACAAAACAAGAGATGTTCCTCTGACTGATCAATGCAGCCTCAACCCAAGGACACATGGCTTATAAATCATGTGACCCTCACCCAACTGTAAATCAGCCGCCATTCAGTGGCACACTTACTGCACACATACATCAAAATACAGGAAACTGGCAACGAGTCCAGTAATCCAAGAATTTATGATTAGCACACGTGCAAATATACAACCTCTGGCCACGCTTCGTTGTTATTAACATTATGGCTACTTTCTCGTCAATATTGCGTTACACGCTATTGCATATTTCAGTTTACGACTATATTAAAAAGGAATTAAAAAAATCACCCCTCTTAGGTTTACTCAATCCCTTATGTAATGTTCCTAAATAGTGAGACGTGAATTCAGACTTGTGATGCAAAGCTTTACAGTAATTTGGCAGCTGAAGTCGAGAATATAACACCATTTCTTATCGAGTACTGTAGATGTGCTTACAGCAACAAATTATGTAATGAGCAGTGTGTCTCTTGGGGGAGACGAGGAGGAGGAAGAGGGCATCAGCAGTAACAAGGGCACATCCTGCATGCAGTATGCAGCTCATAAATACAATGTTTTATGTTAATTATCAACCGTTTAAATGTGGCTTCCTGAGAAAGTCCCTGAATACTGTTTCCAAAGTAAAATTATAATTCAGCAACTATTTCTTGTGAACTTAACATTCTTACGGCTTTTGTTGTTAACTGTTTCTTCTCTTGGAAAAGAGAGAAGCAGCATAGGAGGTGCTGAAAGGTGGCTGGCTGCTGGGCTCTCTGTGAGCAGCTGTCCTGAGCAGCACTCAGCTAAACACTTCCCATTAGGGACGACCCAGAAACGTCCATGAACCCTGTGGCCAAAAAAAGACGAGTGAAAAAGAGAGGATGAAGAAAGCAGTGATATGCGAGCAATATAGAGGACAGGAAATGGGGAAGAAATTCTCCAAGCAGATATTATTACCTTCCTTTTTCTCAGAGCACTTTGTTTCGTTTGCAAAACATTTAATCTCCTCGAGGCCTTTCGGCTGTTTCAGCTGTGATTGTTTTTCGACAGGAAACAACGGCTCCCACTCAATGAATTCACTCCATCATACACTTCCACCGATAATATTTGCTCTGGGCCGCCGACTGAAGTGATGAGAGCCAGGACAATGCTTAAGCTTCTGAATCATCTCATCTGTTCTGCTCTGTCAAGGTCTGTACTCTGTGACACTGTGGCTATTCATCAGAGCAGACACACTCATACATTCACACACTGTGTCACACACACACACACACACACACACACACACACACACACACACACACACACACACACACACACACTCACACACTTATATATTAATATTAATATAACATTTCCCATCCGAGTGTGCCCCTCAATGCAAAGTATTTATTAACTAATTACACATTCAAGGTGCAACAGCAGATCCTAAAGTCACCACACCGTCTTTTTGTGTTTGATTTAGTGTGGTATTACGTCATATGGTACATCTATTAAATTTAAAGTCACCCTCTGGAGTTTTTGACGAGTTATAGGGCCATAGAGCAATGTTTTAATGAGTGGGACCTGGATGAGTTTGTATCATACATACGCGCGATGATGCGGGTGACATGATACACGTTCCTGCCACATGTTTCACATTATTCCACTGATCTACAGGTGGCAGTAACATGACAAGAAATGTCGTAATACGTCAACAAAGGCAGGGAAGAAGAAGACTACAATCAGGTACACATGAATGTAAACAATGCAGCATCTAAAATGATTTAAAAAAAACTGTTGCAAATGTTTAATGAGGAAGGAAATACATTATAAACCTTTGTTAGGCCTCAAGGATACACAACATGGGTTATACTAGTCCACAGTGCACATTCAATTAAGAAAACATCATATAGGCTAATGTTTAAAAGAAACATTAACATTGTAATTGTACTCTATACAAACAAAAATAAATAAATAAAACAAAGCATATTAGCAGGAGCAAGCACAAGTCTCCTGGCACTTTGGAAATAAATTCATCATTTCAAATGTCTCGAGTGAAATGAGTCCCCTGTTGTAGCGAACTGCATAGGGATCTACTCACTGTCTAAACGATTTATGTAACATTTAAGCTTATTTGGAAATTGTGTAAGGAGGATATACGTATGTTCCCTGCCGTTCTCCAAATCTCTAGAAAAGAGAAAGGCAGCCGGGAAAAAGGTCAAATTCGAGTTGAATTATACTCATCATTGTATTATCAAAGACACTCAAGCTTCAATAGAAGCAACTAATTTTTCCCACGTTGACACATTTGCATAAGGAAATGAACAGCAACACAAAATTGGCTTTGCAGAAAACACAGGGTCCTTGTAAGCAGATGTGTTGTGTGCATGGAAACTATTAACTAACAGCTCAAATGTGTGGGGCAGGAAGATATGGAAAACACAGAAGAAACTATAAACAAGATAAACTATGTGTTGCTGTGATCCTTTAACAGAGACATTTCATTTGGGCTGTGTATGGCTTTTTGTTGTTGTCGAGCATTAGCCTAGGGGCCAGTCTGCTCCGTCATTGTGTTTGGCTATGTGACCATAATCGCTAATATACGGCTGTGGGGTCTAGTGGAATCCAGCACTTGGCCGAAACATAATATCTAGAAGTGGTTTTAAGTGGCCTTAGTAAAGATTGATGACCGTGTGCTCAGGCATCTCATGCAGGCCACCGTTCCTGGGTGTAACGGGAAAGAGCAGTGATGGACTAATTGTCGGGAGGATAGAGGAATCCCCACAGCATACATCACATTCACACAGAGCACACCTGGGTCCTAACAGCACCCTCGTCTGCCTCTCTCACCTGGGAACAAACAGACCTCAGGTAGGTCTCACTAACATAGAAGATGAGATAGATTAGGAGATAGAGATAGAGATAGAGAGAGAGAGAGAGAGAGAGAGAGAGAGAGAGAGAGTAGAGAGAGCGAGAGAGATAGAGATAGCGAGAGAGAGAAAGACACGAGAGAGAGAGAGAGCATAGAGATACGAGATCCGCTCAGAGTCTCTATAGAGACCGAGCGATCAGAGCTCTAGAGCGAGATATAGACGGCTCGCTGAGAGAGGAGAGAGAGACAGAGGAAAGAGAGATAGGAGAGAGAGGAGAGAGAGATGAGGAGGACAGAGAGACAGATAGATAGATAGATGATAGATAGATAGATTAGATAGATAGATAGATAGATAGATAGATAGATAGATAGCTAGATAGATAGCATGGCCTAATTCTACACACCTTTCTTCACTTACTCAATAATCAAATGTGCTTCAAATTCACGTGAGTTTTTACATTGTGTTACTCCTTGTCCATTTACTCATATGATCCAGATTCTTCTGCACACTATAATTTCTTATTACGAGAATAACAATATCCAAGTTTATCTGAAGAACTGTGACCTGTATCATCAGAGAGGTGAGCAGAATCACAATCAAAAACAAGTATGATGCCAACTAATTATGAACAGTGTCAGGGAGAAAATATGTCTTGTAGAAAAAGAGAGGGAGAGGGTCCACCCTTTGAATGTCCCCACTGATTAGAATAATTGGCAACATTTGTGGGACAAAGTTCACGGATTCACATGCATATTTTCATACTAAAATACTTTCTTGCAATGTTGCAGTGGCTATAAGAGAAAAACAAAACATACTTTAAAAAGAGGACGTACAAGCAGAAATAAAAACATTTGTTAACTGATTTAGTTAACAAGAGAAATGGCTCTCTCTCTCGCCTTCATGCTGTAAGCAGATATTTGCAGCCATGGTGAACATGAGAGAGATGTAAAACCCATAAATGGCCGCTTCATTTCTGCTTTATTCATCATGTTCTGTAACCCATGTTACCCACGGGGAAAACAAATGAGGCATGTACAATAGTCTACATCATGTCTGGCCTTCACATGATAAATCAAACCAGTACAAATAAGTGGTGAGTAAGGGGAGTGAGTGGGAGTGAGGTCTGGGCACAGTGAGCTTTGAGCAAAAGTCAAACCAGTCATGGTGACCCATTGTTCAATCTGACGTGGCTAATGTAGGGATCCCACTGACTCTGGACTTAAATGTGGAGAGACATCATTTCCAATCTGAGGACGCTGGGAGGGCATGTGAGCCAGGATCACTGGTGTCATCGTGACGTCACAATGTCTATAAAGTTAGCCTGATTCCAGAACTGCTGTCCACATGTCCAACTTTTCATTTGTGTGCTCATTGACAGCTCTCTCCAAGGAAATAAAACTTTTGTAAGTGGTATTAAGAACGGGACGTCTTCTTCCTAAGCCAGAGACTGGACACAAGTGTAAATGAGATCAACCGCTGCACAGGTTGTTAGTCATGCTCGCACCATCATTCAGTCCACCACTTTGCTCCAGACTAAAATATCTCAACAACTATCGGATGGATTTCCGTCAATTGTGGTACAGACATTCTTGGTTCTAAGATAATTTACTTTTAATAGTGCAATTATGAATTACAAATCTTGTCGAGTATTGGTTTCCCTGCAAAATACTGAATCAGCCTCTGTTGCACTTTGTGGTCAGTGCTAAATGTTAGCATGGTGAACATCGTAAAATCCTGCTAAACATTAGCATGTTAGCATTGTCATTGTGCGTATGTGAACACCACTATACATATAAATACAGCCTCACAGAGCTGCTTACATGGCTCTAGACTCTTAGTGTTGTTGGAAGTCGATTTAGAGAAATAACAACTCTTAATGTGGCATATTTAATCAGCTGACGTTAAAAACATTACATTAAATGTCCCCTAAAAACTGTGATGACTGAACGTAAGTGGGCAGATGCGTCAGTCACAGCCCACTTAAACAGAAATTTAACAAGAACACGATGTCAGGCTGAATAATGTGCTGATAATTGATACAAATTAGACAAATGAAGAAAATTATCATGATCTTCTGCAGAGTTTACATTTCACACCCATGATACACATGCTCTCTTGCATTACAAACGTTCTCTAGTGATTCTCTTACTAATCTAATAGGAAGATCATTTCCTTTCCCCTTCCTTTCGCTGTCTTTCATCAGACCACTGCTGCTGAGACCTTATTGCTCACTCACACACACACACACACACACACACACACACACACACACACACACACACACACACACACACACACACACACACACACACACACAAACGTTCAGTGCATGACCCAGTGCACGCTCATGATCCTCATTGTCTCTGTCGGCGCTAATTTGCCACCCCACCATGCCGAAGAGTCGTTGTTATCTAGGATGGCAGAATACCCAGGGCCTCTCCCTTCTCCTCCTCTCCTCAGATATCCCAGTATGGTCTATTTCTGTCCCTGCGTCTCACTGCTTTCAACAAAGTGCCACTGACGTCTCTCTCTGCACTAAACAGATTTTGGCTGTCAGTGATGGGTGTTCAGCTGAAAATGTTACCGCAAACCAACAGAATTTTAATAATGACTTTTTTTTATTTGTTTCACCAGATTATGTTTCCCACCTCAATCGTTGCTCTAGAAAAGGAATGATAACAAGACAATTGACGTGAGATGAGTTTTCAAATGTGCTTTCCCTCAGTTCTCTATTTGAGAGTCATTACAGTGATGAGATGTTATTTTTATGTACAAAAGCAATTAAGTAATGAGACATAAATGATTATTGGAAGCGAAGGGGAAGGGAAGGGGCATGGATGGAGTGCAAAAAGGGCAAAGGGGATAAGGAGTAAAGGGAGCAGAAATGAGATGAGAGGATTATTTACAAAAAAATCATCTCTGAAATTGTTGAGTCACAGGAAGGGTAAAGCTGTGGACCAGCTCTCTTCCTCCTTCTGTCTCTTCCTCACCCACAAGCCCCATCACCAAGACACGCAGCTTGTCCCCAACCCACCGTCACTACCAAACACACACTTACACACACATCACAACCCAAGAGAGCGATGTGTGCAGGAAGAAGAGGCATATTGTGACTCCACAGTTATCCTGCGGTATCATTATGCTTTCATCATACAGATTCAACAAACCAGATTCCTCTGAACAGGGAAAAAATTATAATTGAAAACTAAAGCAGCAGATTGGAGGCCTTGCAGTCAGATGACGTGTGTTTGACATCAGATCCTGATATGTGTTTCATATCACACATTGTTGCAGGTTCCAGTATTCACCAGAAAAAAAGCAGGTTGAAGATTTAACATTATTTCGATGGTCACAGCCTCTGGTCACAGATAACATTTTGTGGATCTGACCACATCGCTGTTGCGTGTAACTTTATTTTGTTTCTGCAATATGTGCAGGATGCTATGAAATTTGCCCTGATCGACATATCTTTCTTATATATTGTGCTGTGACAAACTCACATGCTCCACTTACTGGAAAGCTTGCAGCCCTCCAGAGCAGAAATTAGTGTGTGCAAATCGGTGATTGGCAAAGCTTGATAATCCCATCTATTTTACTGCTCAGTGGGCAGAAAGCGTTCAGGTCAGGATGGATTATATTTATAGTTACTTGCCAACAGTGAATATAAAACAACAGCAGCATGTTTGGAAGAAAATATACTACTAAAGTTCAAATGGCTGCCATCAAACTCATGAAAAAAAGAACGAGGGTAACAAATCGTGGCTCTGATTCAGTGCAATTATGACACTGAAAAGTAACCAAGTACATGTACTCAAGTACTGTACTTCAGAACAATCGTAAGGTACTTACTCAAGTATTCCTGTTTTATGCTGCTTTATACTCTTATGTCACTACAATTCAGAGGGATTTATAGTATTTCTTTACTACATTTATTTAACAGCTAGGTTTAAAATACAACGCATGTAATCAAGATAGGTGATGCAAAGGTTATATTACATTACAGTTATATGACCATTGAGATAAAATAGAAATATTAACGGAACAGAAATGTATTCAAACAACAAAGAGAACAATAGGTTTCAAAAGTATGACTGGATTGACCTCCAGCGTTAAACTGGATTTAACAGGTTTAAATTTCAATAATCTGGTTTGAATTAGTTTGAACTGGATTTAACTGGTTTTAACTGGATTTAACAGGTTTCAATTTGAATAATCTGGTTTAAACTGGATTAAATTAGATTGAACTGGTTTAAACTCATTTAAATTGGATTAAACTGGATTATTTGGGATTTAACTGGGTTAAATTAGAGTTAACTGGATTAAACTGGATTAAATTGGATTCAACTGTTTTAATTGGATTAAATTGGATTAAACTGGATTAAACAATTTAAAACGGGTTAAAACTGAGTTAAACTGTTTTAAATGGGATTAGACTGGTTCAAATTGATTTTAACTGGATTAAGGTGATCTGATTGATTGACCTTGTTGTTGCTTGTAGACAGAAGACATCCAATGTCGGATTTATAAGATTTAAAAGGTTTCTAAAAAAACAATGTTGTTCCAGGATAGATTACAAACCACCTAAAAATTATACGACCGCACCGCACTCTGTATATAAGAAAGCCACTGTGCTGATGCATTAGTATCATTTGGAAGTAATCTAGCTGCGTTCTGAAGGTATTCCATACATTTTAAAAGTAGTATTTTGTTGTCGTATACGGCAGGATCGACCTCCCAGTGCTAAAGAGTCATAGTATAGAATGTCTTAAAAAGTCATAAAGTAGTTAAAAGTACCTTAACCTTTACCAGCTACAACATTGAAATTATGTTTACACAGTAATTCATCAGAAATAATAATCCAATAATAAAATACATAATAATTTAAGACTGAGAAGGGCCATTCTGCTGCATAATGGATTACTTCGGTTAAAACTTTCACATCTTTACTGAAGTCATTTTGATTTTGAATGCAGAACCTTCTCTTCACAATTTGTCTACTTTACACAACTCACAGGAACGGCAACATGTTGCCACACGGTGACTTCAGAGAAGTAGGAGGATTTCCAGTTCTGTTGTTTCTCTGTATCTTCCGCTCCGGCAGTGGTCGTGGTGGCTCAGGTAAACTGCGCTGTGTTGTCTTTTAGCTGCAAGCTCAATCGATTTTTGATTTAGAATCAAAATCCTTACACCCCTACACACAGAGTATATATAGAGCCATCATATTTTCTCCTATGAAATCAGCAAGCAGCATCAGCAATCACTTGACAGAGCAGCACCCCCTGCGGTTTGTGTAAGACTGACAGGAAGAACACAAAAATAAACTGTGAGAGACAAGAAGAGAGGAGCACAAAGAGGGGAGAGGAGAGAGGAGAGAGGAGAGAGGAGAGAGGAGAGAGGAGAGAGGAGAATCTGGTGTGATACAGTATGACTCAGGGCTATGAAGTCAGAGTGGGTTTATGCAGCGAT
The DNA here is from genome assembly GCF_900634415.1 of Cottoperca gobio. Classification (NCBI taxonomy): domain Eukaryota; kingdom Metazoa; phylum Chordata; class Actinopteri; order Perciformes; family Bovichtidae; genus Cottoperca; species Cottoperca gobio. The sequence goes on from NC_041371.1 coordinate 13,848,935, forward strand.
TAAAGGATCAACCAGGGAGAGAAAGTGTGGGCAGACAGGAAGAGAGTCCACTAAGTCCAGTAGCCCGCTGGAGAAACTACAGAGAGTACACAGCGTTACTCATCAAAATAAACTGTAATCAACATTAGATGCAATAAACCTGTGGAGGGTGAAGTGATCAATACATTCACCACTGTTTAATATTTCAGCGGGGAAAAATTAAGATTAAATCATTTCTTCGAGTGTGAGGAGTTAAAGGATAGACGTCTGCGTCCTCTGAGGTGGCTGCCTCGTGGTGAATGAAGCTGTCACGTAAGCAAACAGTGTCTGATTACATCTCCACCACAGCTACTCTGTCCATCAATAACACAACGTCAAAGTGTTCTTGAGTGAGACGCTGAACCAATCACGTTAACTTCAGTTGCTTACTGTAGCTCCTTTACAGGGATGTTTTGCTTTTAGGGACCACAACTTTAGTGTTTTGGTTCAGTCCCACGGCTCTCGTCAGCATCGTTTTCAGTTCTCCTGCAGCTGTTTTCAGTGGAAGAAACTCCCACTGTAGCCTACGCTACCGGCACAGCACCAAACAGCAGACAAACAAAGTTAGCATCTACCTAGAGAACATAGTGAAGCAAGAGCCAGATATGTCCCTTAGGAGTTAGTTACAAAAAAACATTTAAGAGGAGAGTGAATATTGGACTTAGAAGTAGATGCAGTTGTCATTGTTGTGGTTACAGCTTGTTTGCATTGCCCCGAAGTAGATCAAAAATCAGTTAAAGCAGGTTCACGGGTGAAGGCACAGGACAAGCCTCAGTTTCCCATCAAATCAACTGTCACACCTTTACACTAAATAATGCAATTAAGAGTATTTGAAAAAAAGTTAGCAAATGAGCAATAAAAGTCTAAATGTTTAGTTAAAAGTAGTGAATAAATGGCTGATACATTCATACATTCAGCTTCTGCCACACAAAGTGGAAGTAGAACAAATACTGAGACAAAGAAAGGGAGTCCTGATGGTATAAAGCATATAGCTCTAAACATGTGGTAATAAACCAGTATACACAAAACACATTGGCAAGTGTGAGTTTAATGTTTTATAACATGCATACCATAACCATGAACAATATAGGATGAAATATAAAAAGAGTGTAGATTGTGCTACATTGTTGCTTCTCTCTCCATATAGTCTGGCTCGGTTGATTGGGGTCAAGAGATCCCATGTCACACACACACATATACACACACACACACACACACACACACACACACACACACACATACACACATACACACATACACACACACACACACACACACACATACACACACACACACACGCACACACACACACACACACACACACACACACACACACATAAATGCGTCTCTTTCAGGTTGATGTGGTGGTGTTAATTAGAGTTGTGCATAAATGAAGGCAGATGTACTCCACCTCATTCTTAGGGTCAATTAGCTGTGACAGCAAGAGCTACACAATCCCAAGACCCAATTAATGAGAGGATTTACTTATCATCACACCAACTGGATATAATTATATTGAAACATTTAGCGTTATGGTTAAGTGCCATGGCAGATGCTACGGCTCAGCTCTCAGAAAGGACCATTGTTAATTATGTGGTTATTTCTGTAGCACTTTATTCATACTTTGTGTTATCAGTCATTGTTATTTAAGACAGTGTTTCCGAAATACTCTACATACTAGATAGATAGACAGATAAAGTCTTGCTCTAATCTTTTACAGATATCAACTCCCTTCAGGAAATACAAAACTGCTGACAAGAACATAACCAGGTGACAATCAGACCAGATAAATCCCCAGCATGTCTAATGAGAAGGTAGTACAGGGTGGAAACACCAACCACCGCATTCTCTACGAGGGTAAATTAATCTTGTAGGTTGCATTTTCACACATTAGCAATGGATGAGTTAAAGAATAGCAAGTAAAACACCTCAGGGAGACCCAAACTATCACCCTGACGATACAGCACTTCATCATCACATGTTCCAAATGATTAAATTACACTCATGCAATACAAAGTTTATTCATTCTCTCATCAGAAATAGTAGAATTATTAGACTGAATAAAGGAAGATGGGCTATCAGAAGCCAAAGGCAGGTGTGAACCTCTTTGTGAAAAGTCTAGAATATACATTTCCACACTTCTGTCTAAATAAAATTTCCCAAGGGACAGACAGATCGATCTGTTTGGAACTATTTTTCAAAAATTAAACTTGTGAAACAATCTCAGCACCAAAGGAGAATTAGCTTTCATCTAAACATGAAAGAAAACACAGCCGGCAGACGGCCGAATACACGTGTGTTGTTCTGTATCTCACAGTATCAGGTAAGTCTTAAAAATCTAAATCACAATTTTCTTCATGTTTGCTCTTGATTTGGCTCACAGGGTTTTGTTGAAGTGTTCATATTTGCCCGTTTGTCTTCAGAAAGGAAAGGTGAGCTGGGATCTAGACAGAAACAGAACCCTGCTAATTAACGATGCTGAAAACAGCAGCACTTCTCTGTTAGCTCCAACACCCTGGTACACACAACACACACACACACACACACACACACACACACACACACACACACCTGTCTGGAACCTCATTATGCATGCCACACTGAGATAGAAATATATCATACGTCACACATCACAGAAGTTCAATTCACCTCCAGACATATATGATATAGCCGTGATATTCCATCCCTTTAAAGCTACCACAATTCAGGTAGCATAGGAATGTTGCTAATATTAGAGATATCTAATCAATGTGCACACACACACACACACACACACACACACACACACACACACACACACACACACACACACACACACACACTAACCTTGGGTTGACCTTACAAGTCTACTATGCAATAGCCCTGCAATACTTGACAAAAACCATCAACAGTATTTCTCAACAGGGTGCAAATCATTTTTGTGCAGCAGTGTGTGGATGATGTGTGAGTGTGTCCCCTAACCAGTAATGTGAATGGAAGCGACAGATACCTGGAAGAGCGGAAGAGTTGGAAGGAGAGGAGGAGACCTCTATTTTTGGAGATGGTATTCTCAAGGAGTCCCGGGGGAGCGGGCGGCTGTGGGCTCCCCTCCTCAGATGGCAGCGCTGGAGAAACCTGCAAGAGACGAGCAGCAAGCAGAAGATGTCAGTCACAGATGAGTAAACATAGGGATTTATATTTTGGGGCCTTGCAACTGCAATACAGCGAGTATAAATAAAAAACTTCAAGTGGCAGAAATTTAACAATTTTGGGAATATGCTGAGTTGCAGTCTCACTCCATACTGCCCTGAAAACTGAGCGACCTCCACTGATTTACTGAATGCCTACTGTGGAGCATCATGGGACTAAATGTAACAACAACAAAAAGAAAAGAAGCCAGCCCATTTTTCCAACATCCAGGCCTTTTCTGTTGCTGTGACAACAAGGACAAGAGGAGGCAACCTTGGACGCCGGACAGCTTTGTGTCGATACAACACTGGCTTTCTCCCGAAGGCTGTCAGCTTTACAGAGCACCAACACTGACTCACACCTCACAGCAATTCCGTCTGTAGTGAACTAATCTGACACATCTGTGGTCAAACTGTTTTAACCCAGAATTTGATTATCAGAAAGAGCAAATTACGGCTGTAACCACTCAGACCACCATGGCTGCTAATGGAAGACTGCAAATGTATCTTGGTGGGTAAAACGGTTTAATTAATAGATGTAGTTGAGAGCAAACGGTTTCTCAAATGTTGCAGTGGAGTAGAGACCTTGAATGGCTGATTGATGATGAGATCAACAAGTGTAGGGGATGTTAACCTAAACAAAAATAAATGTACCTGTCTGTCTCTGCAGAGCGGTTCACCCGACCTTTAAGGCAGACATATTTACATTTTCATGATAAGGGGTGTATCCAAAATGTTAGTCCCTCCAACATCCCTCCCATACTCATCACAAAGTTTGGACCAGACACTAGGAGGTGAAATTATTTGAATTCATCATATTTTATTCATAATGTTAACTGTTCAATTCCTGTACATTTAATTATCCAACATGAAAATCTAAATGCAGTTAGAAAGCTTTCACAAAGCCAGGAATAAGGTTTGGGGTACTGAATAATTGATTTCCCTTTTTAGTCCAAAGGTTTTCTAATTGAAATATGATGAGTCTAAAAATACTGGAATTGACCTTTAAAGATTCCACCACAAACTCCCAAATTGCCAGGAACATGAGGAGGACGTGAAATCAGTGTCCAGTTACTCCGTGGGCAACTTCATGATGATCACAAACACAGGAATTAACTCCAAACACCAAATCAGGTTATTATTTTATTGGCTTGCCATCTATATTTATGTTGCTTGGTTTGTATAAGAACCTTTTTTCTTTTTTTTATGATTGTAAAATATGTATTAGTGAATATTTTCGTGTGTGTCAAAGTACTGGCATTTTACACTAAATGAAAAAAAAAGAATGAATGTGAGACAAATGACAGTTAAATAAAATTTGTCAAGATTTTTTATTTTTAAGAAATGGAGTCACAATCAATAATTCATATGTATGATTACTGCTAATAACTTTGAGCATACCAGTAACAGGAGGTTAAGATTTACGCAGTGTGTCTTCATTCACCTCTACATCACACACACACACACACACACACACACACACACACACGTGGTTTGGCACAAGATAAAACCAAAAGCTTTCACCCTGAAAAAGCTGTCTGACAGGCACCCACGGGTACTGCATCATTCACTCTCCACACTGGTCAGTCCATCATCTGAAGTCTGTTAAAAGAGCCTGTGGCAGAGATTTTGTGTTTAGTATGACATCTTGTGGTGGAAATGAGCATTTCAGATCGAAGGAGAATCCACATTTTCCTCAGTCTTTTATGACAGCATCCAAGAAAGCCTATTAAAGCACTTTTTGTGGTGTATTGAATAATATCTGTGAAATGGTTGGGCATAGTGAGCTATGCCTTTCACAAATTGTCCAAATACCTTATGATTGATTAATATAGAATCAAACACCAAATAAAGTTTTTTTTTAAAGAATGTAACTACCAATGCAACTTTTAAATCTTATACAACTCTTCAATTGCAGACGATATTAGAGCCAAAAAGACCGAAACACATGTAGCCTATGCCGTTAAAAAATAAATAAGGCTAAATATATAAATAATGTCTTTCTGCGTACTTTTCTTTTGTATTATAAATCTCACTCTCAATCTTTTTTTAAGCCCAAAATATGTTTAATTGTAGGCCTGTTTAATTTTTTCCAGTAAAGACGTGAAAAATAAATGCATTAGGTTATCAAATTAAAGTAGAAATAAAGAATCAATTATCTGTATTAAAAGAATGTTATATCTGCATCTAAAAACCGGTTACCTCTAGCTCTGTCTGTGACTGTAATTATTACTTACTTGGAAATGTGCAACCGAGTGAAGGAAAAATGTAGTTGATCTGTGGTGAATGCTGGGAAATGTAGTGTCGGGACTTCCTTAGCTTCATCATGGAATCGCAATACATGCTGGTGTGGCGGGCCTAGAAAAGTGAGCACCAACTGTACAAGGGCCGCCATATTGGATTTCTTCTCTGCGTGTTTACATTGTATTTGGCTAGTTTTTAGTGTGTAATCATTGCTCTTCTAGTTATGGGATTTGGACACCGACATTGTGTGATGAGAGGATGTTCAAACAGTGGGAGAAAGCTAAATAAATGGGAAGAATCTCATTGTGAGCTTCACGATTGCACTCGTTTGATGACAAATTGCGACTGCAAGCCCCCGTTCGAACTATTTCCATTTCCAACAGCACTAAAGAACAATGACAGAAGGCTAGCATGGACCAAAGCTGTAAAGAGACAGCATTACAATGGGAAGTCTTGGGAGAACAAGAAAATCTTCGCGGATTTGCACTGTGCATTTCATGCAAGGAAAACCAACAAATGAATTCCCTGATCCTGAACTCGACCTGGGGTATGTAGTCTATCTACTTGATTTATATATTGACAAATGTACTTTCTATATATTGAGTGTTATAATAATTAACAAACACAAGTTAGGTATATATTTATAATATCTTACCCTGCAACACAACTGCAATAAGCACTTATGATATCGCCAGTTTTCTTGACTGCGCAGATCCATGCTGAATGTGGCGTATGGGAAACTTTCATTGAACAATTTGCTTTCAGAATCTGCGAGAGGATTGAAATATATTTGTTTCAAACAGTCTAAATGCTTTGCCTTCTTTGTATTCGTTCAAAGTTCGTTTATGAAACTCGACATCGTTCCCTGGGTGGTCAGACATTAAACATAATGTTATATCGCTGAGGTATATCGGCGGCCAAGAAGTCATGCTGGTGTTTTCATTGACCCAGCCATCCTGCAATGTCAAGGGATCAGGCACTGAAACGCCACTCGGCATAACCAAAAGCTTAGCCTTTTCTTTTTCTGTGATTAAAAGTCTTTCGTTAGCTGTTGGTTGCTCCTCAATGCCCATCTCTGATGCAGCAAACACCCTGGCAATAAGCTCCAGTTTTGTTCCTGAAACCTTTAAATTCCGCTTGCGGCAAAATACTTTCAAAGCTTCGACTTTCCACATCTGAACCTCATCATAAGAAAGGAGTTCAGAACTCATTGTAGAGTAGTAGGTTTGTTTACAAATCAAACCCCAAAAGTAAAAACCCGCTTGAAGAATAAGCTAAATACAAACACGTACACGGCCCTTGTAGAGCTGGTGCTCACTGTTCTATGCCACACCAGCATGCATTGCGATTCCACCGGAAGCCCGAAACTCCGATTCCATGTATCCTAAACATCTACAAAATATTAATAATATCAATAATAATATAAACTGTCCAAAAATACTATACAACATTGGTCTGTGTAAAGGTTATTACACTTGGCTCCAGAGTTAATCGTGGTTGTAACAAATTAAAAGGAAGAACATAAAACTGAATTCAAATCCCAGAGTGCTTTGAGAGCTGCTACCTTCTGGTAGTTGTAGTCCACAAGTCAGTATCGTTTCCGTGTATCTAGCCTTCGTTAGTTAGGTGGTGGAATCTGCTCTGAAAAGACAAACACATGTGAAATTATTGATCAGGTAGGGAAAACAGTTTTTTCTGCAGGCTCCTGCCTTTTGAACTCGTCGATCTGATTAAATATATTAGTTTATTTCTTATGGACAGTCCTGAATTTGTCCGTTAATCTAGAAGCTACAACCGGTGTGCGAAATCAGCGTTTACATGGCGATGCATTTCCTTTTGTTCAGCTAGCTTATATGTTGTAATGCCAAATTCTCAGAAATGTTACTCATTTAAAAAATAAACAGTGACAGAAATTATTCAATAACGTCGGTTACCGAGCTGTTTCCTATTTTAGACACACTGTAGCTACACATTCCCGACGACACTCGACACGTTGACATTTATTCAGCGAGTCTCGGTAAAGTTACATATTTATTTGCCAGATGGTTAGCTGTATAAATGTATACCTGTAGTCTTTATTAGCATTGAGCTACGTTTGTTAGCATTAGTCTTTTCGCAGATACGTTGTTTACATCCGGTAAACCGGGTCTGTTGGCTAATTTGCATTGGCTGTAGTTGACTGAGCTAAGGGCAACATAAGTCTGTTGATTGGTAAAGATTATTGTATTTGCTATGAATTAATATTATAGAAGAATAGTCCTCATGTTCACTAACTGTACTGTCTTGTGTCTAGCAGGGTCGTGTGAATTTATGGAAACATGTCAAAGAAACGGGCCAGGTAGGATCACACAGCCAGTCTGTCCTTTGACCCTGATGTATTACAGTCTGTGACGCTATTCAGGATTCAAGGCTCATTTATTGCCATTCTGCAACACAAGGTTGCACAATGAAAATGCAGTTGTAATCCATTTAGGCTACACAAGACAAAACAAAAATAAGCAGGACATTCCTGTAGGACATTCCTTAAATTTGCATCTGGAGGAATGTGAACAACATAACAGATAATATGGCCGGCATCTTAACATTAACAATTCAACATCAGGATACTTCACTTTGCACCTAGAATGACACAGCAGGAAATACTCTTATTAAATTTGAACAAATGTAATCCCAGTGTTTCCAGGATTTCCCTAAATGCAACTTCAGTCTAGCTTGGATAAAACAATTTTCTAAAACTGTTTAACATCTTTTATATTCTGCACTTTACTGGTTTCAACTGGTTTTTGTAATGTATTATTTTGTTTCTTTGCAATTCATACTGGTATATTTGGCCTTTTGTACTTGGATTATGATATGTTATGTGGGTTTGACTTGTGTTTGTAAGCACAATATGAGCCTGTAATGATGAATCTGCCAAACATCTGTGGAGTTTAGGCATTGCCACATCATTAGCACTACAATTACTACTATTTATACTACTACTACTATTTATACTACTACTACTATACACCTTTCCCGTGATAGGATGACACTTGTCTGCATATGTACATTTAACAGTTTGTAGCAACAGTACCCATTTGGCACCCTGGATGTTTGCAGAAGGCCTCAGTCAAAAAACAACAACAATACTATTGATTGAATAACTGAAAGCTTAAAAGTACCTCAAAAATCATTCTTTGGATTTATATTAATATTAATATATTAATACTAATATGGACCTGGTTCCCTCCATGTTCACAGGAAGCGTAGCAATGGAGAGCTGAGTGAGAGTTCAGCGTCGACCCTGAGCCCAGACCTTGACAACCTGCTGGGTCGTAGGATTCAGCACACCTGGAGGGAGAAAGGTAACGTGACCAAGTGGAAAGGCACCGTTCTGGAGCGCCTAACTGTGAACACCTCCCTCTTCATGGTCAAATATGACGGCTTTGACTGCGTGTATGGCATCGAACTCTTCAAAGACAACCGGGTGTCCAACTTGCAGGTGTTGTCAGAGAAAGTCGGTGAGTGTGTCGACGTCTATCTCTTACCGTGGACGTATTTTTGCGTTACTTGGGTGTGCATATTGTAAACAAGCGCTGCAACGATTGGTCGATCGTCAGAAAAAAGAATCGGCCACTATTGTGATCATCGATCAATTGTTAAAGTAAGTTTTCTTGCAAAAATGGTAGAAAAATAAGAATTCACCCTTTTTAAATATGGAGATTTCCTGCTTTTTCCTGTTTTATATCATATTAAACTGAATATGTTTGGGTTTTGGACTGGCAAAACAAAACATTTAAAGACACCGCCCTGGACTTGATGGACATTTTTCATTATTTTCTGACATTTTATAGGCCAAACGATTAATACAGAACATAATTGGCAGATTAATCAATAATGAAAATATATGCGAGTTACACTCCTAATGAACAGTAAAGTACTGAGAAGTGGTATTTTTAGCTCTGGTCACACTCAGTTATTTACTGTGCGTTTCTCAGTACCTCCGGGTACGCAGCACTATAATGGCCTTTTCTTAGGATCTTCTGTTTGAAGCTTGAGTTGGTGTTTTGATGTGGTGTTTCACATTCTCTTCTAGTGTGGGGACTATCACTGCTTATGTTATCCATCCAGTTCTTCTTTTGTTTATTCTAAATAATACTAAACTGTTGTGGCTGGCAGAATCATGAAAAGTATCACTTATTTTGGTCCTTAGTGTGAATGGTTGAGTTGTAGAAAACAGCCAAATAGACAATCATTTGTCTAAAATGTGACGGGTTAACACTTGGAATGATAACACTGACAGTGCAAACACTTCTGAACTGGAATAAGTTTATATCTGATACGTCAGTCAATGATTATATATCTGGTCAGTTTATAACATTTCTCTCTACTTCAGTGAGCTTATATAAATCTGATATTAAGCAAAACTCTTTGCTAAACTCTTTAGATTAGTTTAGTAGGCCTTTTACAAAAAGTAACAAATTGTCTTTCTCCTGCAGTAAACAATAAGATCAAGGTGCCTGCCGGGGCGGAGGAGCTGGTGGGCCGGGCTGTGGAGCATCTGTTTGAGAAGGAGGACGGTGAGAAAAACGAGTGGCGAGGCATGGTGCTGTCCCGAGCCCCCATCATGACCCACTGGTACTACATCACCTACGAGAAGGATCCGGTGCTGTACATGTACCAGCTGTGGGACGACTATAAGGACGGAGATCTACGTGTCCTGCCTGAATCAGGTACCGCATTGTTTGTGCGCACAAAACTATCAATGTTTCATATTTCAGATGCTCCTAAAAAGGTGGGAGGAAGAGAGCAGGACAAATTTACATAGTCAGCATTACAAAACACTTCAATCTCTATTCCGCCTTCTTCTTTTTTTCCTGAACATTTTGTGCAGAGTTTCTGCTTAATTTGATATTAAGAGAGTTGGTTCTGTTTTGGCCACTTGTGTCTTATCATGAAGAGACAATGCTATCTACAAGGACAAGGAGAGGTAAATAAATTAACTGGGGACAAGGTTCAGCTTAAAATTCTAGATAATTTACTCTTAACCTTGCAGTTTTTGTATTGCACATTTTTTAACTTTGGCTGCATAAAAACGATAGAAGAAGAAATCACTTGCTCATTTTTAAGACTGTTTTGTAAAAAAGAATTACAATACCAGCACCCTTAATGCTAGGGTGGGTCATTTATTTGTGAATTTATTTTTGTTATATCTTTTGAAATTCTCTTTGCATCCCAACAGCAATCAGTAAATCAAATGTAAATCAAAAATCCTATTACTGTACCGGTCTGCCTACCTCTGCCTGTGCACTAACTGCTGCGTACTAACAAATGCCATGTTTGTTGATCATGTTCATAATGATCATTTTAGGGAGTAGCTTTGGAGGGATGCTTTAAAGTGATACAGATCCATACTAATGGAGTACTTCATTTGATACCTTTTTGACCCGCTTCATTCGGTACCCATGCTTTAACATGATACTGGTATTCCCAGTTTTTTCTGAAATTATCCTTTTGCATTTTATGCTTTTATTTTAACAGACGCCACATGGGTGTAGTATAGCCATACGTTTGAATGTTTTGATGGTATTTCGGCACGCTGGTCAATACCTTAGAGTGGTCTAGCGGTACGGCTTCCAAATACAACACCAGAAGGTTGTGCGTTCAATACTAGGACTGTCACCATTGTACCCCTGAGCAAGGCACTTAACCCCGAGTTGCTCTCGGGGGACTGTCCCTGTAGTTAGTTCACTGTAGGTCGCTCTGGATAAGAGCGTCTGCTAAACGACAAATGTACTGTAATGTAAAGGTATCGAGGTATCCAGCTCTGCTCCTTTTCTTTCTTTTTACTCTTTCTTTGACTTGTCTGGCTGTTGTTTGTCTGTCCGTCAACCAGAGAACAAACACCTGCTGCCAGCAGACAGGAAGCCAGGTGAGGAGCCAGAGAGCCTTGTGGGTAAACAGGTGGAATACGTCACAGATAACGGTCTGAAGAGGACGGGCTTGGTCATCTACCAGGTGCCAGCTAAGCCCACAGTATACTACATCAAATATGACGATGACGTCCACATCCACGTCTACGATCTGGTGAAGACCACCTAGTACTGACTGGCCGGTTGCATCTTCCGCTGGCGGCTCATCTCTGACCCGACCAGCCGTTACCTGTGAAAGTGTTACAGATTTCAGTTTTCCTCCAGCGGGAGGGGATGTGCGTTCTCTTTTTGTTTTAAATTTTTTTAGCCACCAGAGGCTTCTTTTACTCTCACGTCACCGGACATCTCGGTTTTTGATTCTTGATTTTATGTTGACCTTAACGTATGACTATTGGGTCCTCTTCAATGTAAATAAAGCGAATCTGAGACTGGTTGTATGGCCCAGCAGATGAAATGGAGCTAGACATGTTTTTTTTTGGTTAAATCACACTTGTATAGTGCAACTTTCAAACTCCAAATTAATACTTTTTTGTAAACGACACATTAACTAAAATAATTCAGCTTTCTTACCTATACCTCTGTGTTTTACTCGTATTTCATTTCACTTTTATATGCCTGTGCTATTTATTTCTTCTGGAATATCTGGCTGTGCTACTGGTAACACTTTGGCTGTGCTTTGTCTCACTGGGTAGGCCTCTGTTTGTTGAATATAGAAGTAATATTCATTTTACCGTCACAGTGAACTATGATTTCTATGATGAAGTGCTTAGGCATTGATGAGTCTCACAACATGGACACAGATTATTCTAAAAGAAAAAGTCATGTATCATATTTCTGTTCTGTTTCATCACGTAAACTGCAAGTTTTCTACATTATGATAATATATGAAAAAGACTGATGTTGATGTCAAGTTGTTCAACGGTGTTTGTGCTACACATAATTTATGTAGTTCAAATTGGCTACTGACATTGTTTAGTATTTTGGATTGAAGTCTTTATTATTTGCCAAAAAAATGAATGATGTGATATGATATGTTCAGGCCTCAAAATATTGTTCATTGTGACCCTCAATATGTTTTGTTCTGTAAATATAATCGGAGACATTTTTATGAACGTAAAACAAAGCTGCTTGAAAATTATTTTCACGTCGATTTATTGTTAAATGCTGTTTATGTTGCGGAGGATATTTAGTTCATTAGTGTGAATGACTTCCAACATGGTGGTACGTACAATACATGAATTTAATCAAATGTTGGTCATCTATCAGAGCATTGTGCTGTCTGAGGGGCTTTGATAGTGCTTATTTTATTTAATGGCATGCTAGATTTACGCTTTAATTTAGAGTCAATCGAATCCATGACCTCCAGTATTATGTCTTACTTACATTTTGCTGATAAAATGGCCCAACTGAGCCCCTCTGAATGTGAATATCATTAGAGTACAATGTGGGCCATATGTGTGTTTTGACTCTAACTGAATGTGAATTACCCCTTTTTACAATTCCATCACACGTCTGTCCTCGACCTCTGAATAGCAAAAGCAAGCAAAACTTTATTTATATACCACATTTCATTCCAGGTGGAAGGACAATGTGCTGCGTAACGCATGTGCACAGAAGTCTCAGCCGCGTTACAATACACCGTCACTATATGGATCGTGTAAAGATACAACTGTAGACATGTAAACACAATTAAAACAGACATACGTAATACAATTAAAAACATTAAGAAACAAAAATATATAGGATTGACAACCGATCAGTAGGAATGAATAAGATTTGTGAATTTAAACCTTCCAAAAAGTAAGAATTTAATTTAATTCAATACTTAATAATAATAATAATGACCAACAGTTAAGAAATAGAAAATAACAAGGAATGAGGAAAAAACAATAAAAGAAGAATAAAATAATTAAGACTGGCAAACTAGACTACTGAAAGGTTTTGCTGAAGAGTTTTTAAAAAACAATATTGTTGGATGTATATAATATATTTATATAAATGTATATGATGTTAAAATGAAGGCCAAACGAAGGGGAAACCCTGGACAAGAGCATGGGTATTGTGTGAGAAGTTTTTCCTTTTCCTTTCATGCTGCTGGCCTGATTGTAGAGGACGTATTGCTTTAACCAGGTCAGAAACGTTCTTACGTATGTCAAGTATGCTCACCTGTCTTTCCTTATTTTGTAACCGCTAGATTCTGACGTTGACACTTTATGTTTAGTCTTCTATGTTTAGCAGTGAGGCGAAAGCTGTTTTATGTTTTGATGGGCTCAACAACAAAATAACCAAGATAATATTAGTCAAAAACAGGCACATTAAGAAAAATAACAATCAGTGGTGGCTGTCTGATTAGCTTCTGTATTTCATTTTGTATCAGAATAATATCATTTATACAGCAGTACACACTGAATGTCCTAATCTTTATTGATTGTTTTCATAATTCTTAGTTGTGCCTTATAAAGGTGGCTATTACAGATGCTGCACATGTTGAACGTGCAAAAGGCCTCTATTTGTCCCCTATTTTCTGTGAGCTGTTATTTGTCTTACAGTATTGTAAATGATTTATCATCAACAAAAAGGTATTAGAGATGACCCTGCTTAGATATTTGTAATTATTTAATGCCAAGCACAATCTGTCATGAGGTGGAGCTTATGTCTGATAACAGGTTTGATCAGTGTCTGCTCATCAAATGTCAGCGCCGCTTTGATGCCGAGCAGACATGTTCTCACTGATTCCTGCTCCTCCTGACCACACATGCAGTCACATGCTGACTGCCTCTCCCTCCCACAGAGTCCCTCCAAGGTGCCATGGGTGCTGGTGACGGGTGCCAGTACAGACAGCGCGGGAACAGTTGGCATACCATCACGCCAGGCTGGGTGCCCAGATAGTAATAACAACGAGGAGGGAGTGCATGCATTACACAAGGTCTGTGCTCTTGAGAATGTGTCTGATGCAATTCGTCACCTGTTGTGCACTTCCTTTTACACATCCATCACTATTATTCTAGCATTTTCTTTCTTTGTGAAACCATCTGCCTGGACTCTTGGCAACGGCTGTCATTGTTCAGACATAATCATTATAAACTCAAGTCTCTTTGGCTGTGAATCCATCTCTTCTCACAAGGTCATAGTAGCTTTTATATTTAATTGAGGATTAAAATATAAAAGAAAAAGCACCTTATGTGTGCCTAGTTATGGCTGTGATGTATGATTCTGTCACAGTCCTGGGGGTAGAAGAAGTGTATGGGGGCCCACAAGCCTGGACAGCAACATGTTTTGTCTCTTTGATCCATTTATTTGATCAACAACGCAGTAGGCTAGAATAAAGCCAGAGTGTATAAAATGATCAGATTCACCGATTCAGATTTTTTTAATGTATAGATTCTCTTTCAAGAGAAAAGGGATCCTTTTTATGTTCTGGGACCAAAACCAACAATAAATCAACCACCTCTTTGCCTCTTTACCAAACAGGCTGTGAGCGTTTTCTGAGCTCTGACGGATGTGAGACAGAAACGTCTTAATGTATCACATCTATACACTCATACAATTATAAAGGCTGTTAAGAGAGAGTCTTTGGCTCTATTTTTTCTGTGGGTTGCATTATTACAGGACCTTCATTGAAAACCTTGAAACTTTGTCTGCATTCTTATTGGCCAATAAACAAATGCACTTGACTCTTTTGTGTTGCTTAGCAACACAAGCCAGTCCCTGGTTTTTATATATGAAAAACCAGCATGCCGCCAATCTGGAGACTTACAGGGTGCAGTGTGAATGAGACCAGCCACAATGCATATTTAATTAAAACGTTGCAAGCTTTTATGATTGAAGGAGGCTGTAAGCATTGTCTGTTATTAACAGGAGATGGTGACATGAATGATTTTTTACATTTAGTGTCGGTGTAGACAAAGATGATACGTCACAAATGTATCTTGCATGTTGGTATCATGTCAGCTTTGGATTTCAAATCAAACAATCTTTCATTTGCATTTCTGTGATAAATATAGTGCCTTTTTTATTTAAAGAATTTCCTTTTTTCATTTGAGGTGGGCTTGAATTTCTGTTCTAAGCAGCCTGCTTGCCATGCGTAACAAAAATGGGATCCTGTCAGGTCACTCATGCAGGTATCCTGAGGGAGGGAGAGGCAGATAGAGTATATGTGGTGTGTTTTCAAATGTTTAATGTCTGAAGCCTCAAGCATTTTCCATCATTTTTCAATCCTTTTAAATTACCCTTTTCTAAAATAATTACTGTGCTCGCCTCAACTGCTTTGTATGTATGTAAGCACAGCTGGTAGAATTTGACTTAATGCTGAAGCATCGTGATTTGAAGTCTTTTAATTGTAAATCTGTGTCTGTTACTATATCCCTTTCTTCCGTGACAGATAAATGTTTTCCTCTATATGACTACAGCATCAGCTGTTATACCAGCACTGGAGCAGAGAGCAGGATCTATCGGACTTCTGTCTTATGTGTGAGCATGCCTCTCAGACTTCTTAGTGACTGTAGATATGTTATATTTGCTCAGGTCTGTTTACTGATATTAATCAAAGCTCAGACAAGGCCTGGCTCTGCATCCACCCAATAGGCAGACCAAATACTTGCAGTAAAGTGTAATAAAAAGCAAAAAACATAGAAATAAGGACGGATAATGTGTGTAAGAGACTCATTCCATAATGTTTTCTAATCCTAATGTAGCACTGCCACTAAGTTCACACTGAATGCTTTAATAATTAGGATGATTGATGCCCAGCTGGTTTTGAGACCTGTTGGTGTGCATTAGACTTTAGTTGGTGTGCATTAGACTTTAGTTGCATGCATTTATGTATTCTCACAGCACCATGATGACCCTCAAAACTCATACTGAAGACTCTGATACAGGAATCAAGTGCTTTCTACTGTCCATTACAGGGACTGAAGTCCACAAAGGGATTTAGACCCCTCTTATTCATGGTTGTATTTCGTGCTCTAAGTGTTGCACATAGTACAGCGGTAAAGTAAAGCTTTCTGGCAACAGGCCATCTCATCTGAGGAGTAATAATTGAGTGGAGAATGAACACAAGAAGAGGATAGAGAAGCTGTTTTTCTTTTCCTTTGGTTTTTTTCCCCTTGGGCTCTCCTAAGCACGGTGTGTGTCGTATATGTACATTTCATGTTTCACGTTGATGCGAGGAAATGCAGAAATACACGTAAAAACGTTTACATCTGGGTTTTATTTCACCAATTGGAAAAGCTAGAAATAAGTTCCAATGCAGATTAATTAATGAACAATGAACATTTAGATGAACAATGACATTTATGTAGCACAATTGGAAGAAAGTGACATGTAGAATAAACAATTGGAAATAATGTGAAATTAGTAATACTGGGTTATTATTCAGTCTGTTTTGTACAACGTGTGCTGCTGTATGCCACCATTACAGTATTTACCGAGGTTTGGAGCAGTTTTCATACTGCGTGATTCAGTTTCATGAGTACCCCTGCTTAAACTGTGCTTTTGATTGCAATTTTTCTCGAAAAACAATATTGCTGCACATTAAGGCCCAGTCACACAGGGGCATGCAGGCAGGGATGAATCAGAACATTTAAAGTGTTTATTTTTTATTTTTTAAGGGCAGGTTATATATTGTTGAAGCTGAATAAACAGGAAAACTCAGTTACAATACCAACATTAACATGTGAACACATTCTGAATTGAAGAGCCGTGCAGGTTAAAGCTGACGTGGACTGAAGAGCACTGCTTGTGCTGAGAGGCAGACTGGGACTTGTTGTTCATTGATCAGCATCACAACAAAATCACTAGTCTTCCACTCAGCACTACCAACACTTTGTCAAAGCATCCTCTCGTTTCTGTTTGAAGCTCCACATCCACTGCTTCAATCTGTAATAAAAGAAACAGAGTTGTAACACCACAGGGCCTTAAACTAGTTTGAATCTTCCCTCCACTGTTAAACATGGTATATCGATTTTGCATTTGTCACCCAGAGTTACAGAGCATTTCAGGATATGCATGTGCCACAGGTGTTGCAGAGCACCCAACCCCCAGCTAGTGGTGTGGTGACATGTTTTGAACTTCAGATGTTGGAGATGGAAACACCACATGCAATTCTCATCTCTGTGTTTCCCTCAACCCATTTCTCTCTGAAGCCTGTTGACATTCCATCCTTCCTTTGTTGTTGTAATGCCAACCTTTCAGCTCCTCTCAAAAGAGGGAGACAGGAGGAGGAGGTGGAGGAGGAGGAGGAGGAGGAGGAGGAGGAGGAGGAATAGAGAGGATCAGAGCACAGCACTTAGAATAAACGTTGTTCACCATATGCAATGAACATAAACCCCAAGCTGTTTGCAATTACACCCCATTTAGATTACCAAAATAGAAACTCAAGGATATGTGTGTTTCCTTTCCAATAAGTCACATTTAGACTGAAAGAGAAAGAGAAAAGAGACAGACAGATTGTCCTGCATCTCCAGTATGTTTTCTGAGCTGGTAGCTATGCAACAAGACTGGGAGTCAGTGGAAGAGGGGGATGGGAAGATGGGGACAGTTTAGTGAGAGGAAGGAAACAAGGAAGGAGGGAAAGGGGGGTCCTTGAGTGTTGACTAGAGAAAAGAGGAGACAACACTCTATTTAGACCAAGAGTAGACCCCAGAAGAGATAATCAATAATGTCCACCAGAGTCATTTTAATATAGTATTGATTCAAATCAATTCAAATCACTTCATTTGCTGTTGCTTTTGTAGGCTCAGATTCAAGCATCTGCCGCTCAAAAACCGTCCATTTAGTTTACAAGCAGCAGGGTTATTTGAATGCTGACCATTAGGTTGTGTTAATATTCAGTAGACATGGCAACACGATTAGATATAGAATATGAGCTATTAAAGCGACAAATAAACCTGTTATTACGTCCAGATCGCAGCTAAAGAGAAATGAGTAGCCCTCGACGTGGGAGCTGTCCAGGGTCTCGGTGCTGAATGACGCCCTACTTTCCTCCACGTCCATCTCTTCTTCAGCATCTCGCCTCGATTCCGGCCCGGGAGAAAAAAAACATGCCACCTGTTGCTGCACCGAAGTTTTCTCTCAGGAGGTTGTAAAGCCAAAAGACCTCTGATATCTGACACATAATGTGCAGCAGTGCTGCTCCTGATGTAGAGTAAGGGCAGTTATCTTTTCTCTCTCTCTCTCAAATCACGGATACATGACGACATGATAAACATTTTCTCCCCCAGGCGAGGCAGGAAGAGGAGGAAGGGGTTTTCATTTAATTTCCCGTAGTCGCAGCTAATCGTGTTTCCCTTTTAGGTTTTCTTTTTTTTTTTTTTTTGCATCATCGGGTGTTTTTCAATCCTGGAGTGCAACAAAAAAAAGGGAAATATAGTGGAGCGAAAAACAATGCAAACATACAAAAACCATGGAAATAAATAGCCTTACATTGCACTCGCAGGACAAAGGCTTTAAGTGCAGGACTCACCATGTATCGACGGAAACAACAGGTGATGCCGACATAATGTTATGCAGCGTGGGCTGGATGAGTAGCCAGGGCTGCGTCTCTTTCACTGTTGAAATCAGCCACGATCTGGGGCTGTTGCGCCCTCCCATCTGAGCTCCACGTAATGGTTATCATGATGTTACCGGGTAGGCTGGAGGAAGATGGATCAGCGTGTTTTATATACGTCTGCTGCCCGGAGAAGACAAGGAGGAGGCGGGACGAGGTGGAGTGACGACTGCGAGGGGAGGCCAATTGACATGGATTTTTTTTCTTCTTCTCAAAACCTTGTTAAGGGTGCGGCCCAAACAAGCAGCCACATTACATTATATGAAGGTTAAGGGTGCATATGAATAAAACATATGGGGGATTAGGATACATGTCGATGGAACATACTTGGGTTTCTATTTAAGGATCAATTACTGTAGGGTTAAATCAATGCTATTTTCTAACCTTATGTCAGCGTGAAAATGTAATCTGATCAAGGAAGCACAAAAACAACTCAATTGAAATCATGAGTCCCAAAAGTGCCAAAGACTGAGCACCTGTGGCGAGGAGCTCAGGTGTAATTGAATTTAACCTGAACTGTGCAGATCAAGATTATGCATCAAATTAATTGGTGAGGGAAACAACAAGAGTGGAATGTGGAAAATAACTAAAGGGCTGTGGAAAGGATAAATGGTAAAATTAATTGCGTTGGAAGAAACAACTGGGCTGAATACAATTTAATTTATCCTCCTGCGCAGATACATTTACACACTTAGAGTTGTACATGTTTCTAGTTTGTTCAGTCAAACTAAAAGTCATGTCGATCTTCTTTAAGATTCAATATTTTATTGACAATTTACCACGGTTGATTGCTTTAAGCTCACAAACATCACGCACAGTACCAAAACTGAGACATACACAAGTGGTAAAGAGCCAACAATAAAACCTTTATGTATTCCAAAACCTTTCAACCTAAATACTTTGGACCTGTTTCATAGGGATAAACAGAAACACATTGCAATTCAAATCATGTTCGTACCACTTATATACTTTCATATAATTCATTTTATTCCAATTGCAGATGGACTCAATTTGACAGCATTTATACTTTCAAGTAATTGATCTTAAAAGCTTTCAGAAAATGAACAGTAGCCAGACTGGCATATTCTTAATAAATCTAGACATTTGATCTAACCAGTCTCAAGCTGACTTTCAGTAAGTGCTTCAATTTAAAAATAAACAAAAGTTTATTTTGGCCCCTGAGCTCATACAGGTGGGAGTAATGGACACAATATGTTTGTCCGCATCTGTAGATTTTATATTGATAAAGCACAATTTTGCCTATTTCTGCCTATATTTTTGACTATTTTGCGCACCTCCTGAAAGAGTGCCACAGACCCCACTTTGACAATAACTGATGTATATCATTGTACACATACCATTACAGTCTTTTTGACAATAATAACACACTGATGCTGGTTCTGACACTTTTCAGTCTTTCAAAGGAAGGGGGGAAGCTAAAGAGTTTGTCATAGGTGATAGGAGTCCTGGAGAGTCTTATATAAAAAAATGAACAAGATGAACAATGTACATTTCAGCTGTGGACGACTGTTACAAACTGATGTTCCCAAATCTAAAGTCCTCAGTCAGTTATAGCCCAAATGACAGGGTCTCCCAAACAGATCAACAGAGCCAGACAGTGTTGGGAGATGATAATCATAAATCATCATATCATATATAGAAAATAAATATGCAAGTGTTTAATATTGTGTAATAATATTATTGGATTTTTTTTTCATTACAGCAATGACTGTCAATTATTTGAAAAGCAATATAAATAAATTGTGTTCATAATTCCATACAAGTCTCATGCTTATGTGTTGAAAAGTCTACATTTCAAGGCTCCATTTAACAACAGTTTTTTTTTTTACTTATCCAGAAAATATAAAAAGATATTCTTTAATTCTCTTCACAAGTTACCAAAGCCCTCTAGGGTGTTTCAAAATTGTGTTGTCGGTATTCAATTTATATTGACATGCAGAGAAAAAGAAGAACCTCTTTGCATTTTTATTAGCTAGGACTAAAACTGGAACTCACTTATTAAATATTAATCATTCATCACAGCAGGACTCAATTTAAGGATGTTCCAACGTTCCTTTTCAATTTCATTTCCAAGGAAGACAGTAAATAACAAGGACACCTTCACAAGGATGTTTCCTGCTGCTTTCAGGGCCCTGTGTGACATTTTACCAAAATCATCAAAAGCCTCAAGACAATCAGGCACAACTGAACCTTCATGTTGTTCTGTTGTCAACGCATCTTCTCTGATATCTGCTATTTGACAGCTCGTCAGGCTGTGGAAGAACATCCTATCGATCCCCGTTTCATGAATGCAAAGGTGCTGCTGTAGTGAGAGACGAGTGTCTGTTTGTGAATAAAGCACATGACCCTTTCTGTGCTTTGACAAAATTACCAAAAAGAAGCCTGGGTGGCTGCAACCATTAGTTCTCACAAAAGCCTTGTTCCTTTGATACCGCTGCAGGCCGGTTATCAATACAACTCAAGAGTCGGGCTTAGGGAGAAACCTGGGGGAAGATCCTGCTCTCTGTGTTGTGAGGCTTTAGTTGTATAACGAACATCACACTCTGTGCCTCTTGATGGAAACATCAGGAGGTAGGATTATGCATATTAGCAATCCCCCTCTGTCCTTCCTTCTGCTTTCAGGGTTTAATGTTAACATCTGCCCACCGAGAGCCTGAGATGAGCTGGAAGACTGTGTTGAATGTCTTCCATTCAGATGATTTATCTGATCACTATAATGGACTATGCATGTTATTAAGATGACATTATAATGGAGTCAGAAGGGGACAAAGGCTCGGGCTCTCGGCGTCGAGAGAAGCCGAGTCACCTACAGCACCTGATCTTCATCACACGGAAAAAGACTTTTCATTATTGAAGTCACTGAATTAGCAGTTGTGTTTTTCTGTCCATCTTGGGTGGTGGTGATGGCCGTAGTGGTCTAGTGGTACGCCTTCCACACTAGAGTTGAACTCGGGAGTTCAATACCAGGGCTGCCACCACTGTACCCCTGAGCAAGGTACTTAACCCTGAGTTGCTCCAGGGAGACTGTCCCTGTACTTCGTTCAATGTGAGTCGCCCTGGATAAGAGCGTCTGCTAAATGACCTGTAATCTTATTAGTAGTATATATTTAGTTTTAGCCATTTTCTGATTTCTAACTGTAAATTATAGCAAAACCACAGGAGCAGAATCATTTAAGAGCCCTTGTTTCTTCATGTATTTAGACCCTTCAGCTATTTTCTACATGGATAAAAATCTATTTGCTGCTCAAACGTGTAATAGTGAGTTTGGATAGTTTGGATAGTTTGGATCGAAGACGGGGCACAAGCAGAGATTTAGGAGCTTTGGGAGGATGAAAACATTCATTAGTTTTCATGCTCTGGGTGAAAAGTATGCTTGTGTGGGCTGGAAATGATGAACATGTGAAAACTTCCAGGTAACACGATGAGGCCGCAGGGTGTTTTGCAGCTGTTAAAAACTCTTGTTCTTACATATGTGCTTTGTAACCGAGGCTAGAATGAAACCAGATATAATCCCTGTTGCGATGTTTAACGTTCCTCATAGCCTGTTATAAAGACAGTCAACATTAATGGCAGGATATGAGATCTGATTCTCACCTTCAAGGTAACATGGTTAAGGTTGACTGTATGGTGTAGTGTCTGCTCATAGGACGGCTCCCTCTGGTGTTCACTTTGAATTTGGACAAGACAGGAAGCCACATCTACTGGGAAGCATTGTTACAGGGGACAAATTAAAGAAAAAAACTGAATAATTGTAGACTGCACAATATGAAAATGATGCGAAATATATGCTATAGCTGTAATAGCTATATAACACCTCATAGAAAAATTCTACCACTAACTATTCAGTGTTCAATTTATCTACCCTGTGTGTGGCTCTCAGCTCCGAGCCGATTGGTTCTTACTGAAGATGTACATCATTAAAAAGCGTTACTTTTTATCTAACATTAAACAGTAATGAATCGTCTGATGAGGACTGTTTTTAGATAAATAGGTAGAATTTACTTAATAAAATTCAGTGCCTGTGTTCATGATAATGAAGGAACATGTCACCCAGTGCAGCTCATTCATGTGTTCTGAAGCTATAATAGGCTTTGGCCACACACCAAACACTTCAATTCATTGATCTCGATCTTGCCTGGGCTCGAAAGAACGATAACAATCGTCACTTTCACTTCACAACAGGAGACTCATTTTATAGAAGTCTACTCTCGAGAAATTGGACAATAAAACAGCGACAACGTAATGTACAAGATATGATAATTTAATTGTTGATTATCTCTCAGTACAGAAATATTTTTAACATTCTTTCTGTAATTCAAGTTGGCAGCATTGTCTTGATTTTGAAGTGGCATTAAAAGAAACTTCCATAAAAGTCGAGCAGTGAAACTGCCCATCAACTTCCTCCAGATAACATTAGTAAACAAACATGCCATTTCTGTACAAGAACCTTTCTTCACAACACAAATAAATAGCATTCGTTTAAATGTGGCACGCTAGTCGACTCAAACATTCAAACATGAAAAGAAGAAAAATCTAAATTGGGAGAAAACGTTGCAGATGATATGAAATCCTTTTTTTTTTTTTTTTCAGATAAAAAAAACTAAAACAAAAGTAGAATGGCATGACTGCGAAACACAGAAATGGTCTGATGTAGCAAAAAACAAGTGCCCGGAGCTTGAATATTTTAGACACAGCGCAAAGCAGGAGCTCTGCACAGAACTGCATTTCACAACAATTTAATCCCAAATGTTTTGCTGTGTGTTTTAGTTGCTGTTACAAACTACACTGATAAGCCAACGGGTTTTAATTTTAACTTCCCACGCCTGATTTTTCATTTAAGAAAGTAGAAAAACAAGACGAGTGAAATGCTTCCACACAAGTCACACATTTTCATGTGAATTACTTTTGTAGGCAACTGTTCTTATTTACAGTGTTACCAAATAATTATTTTCTTCTAAGATGTGCCGTATGCCAGTTCAAGATTCCTCAAGAGAGAAACAATGAGCCGATACTGCTTAATATAATTAGGCTAAAATTAACTTAATGTAAGATTTTTTAAAAGGGAGATCAGGCCCATTCGTCTAATCCAGTTCTCGAAACGGCAAAGGATTATATAATCGCTTATCAGTGTACGTGAAACATTATTGTCTCTCAGTAAAATACAAAAAAACAAGCTTAGATTTTTCTGCAAACCTGAACAAAGCCAAAAACACTGCACAGATCAGACCAAAAACTGCAGTTACACACATAAAGGAAATCTACCAGCCAAAAACAAAACACACTAGTAGGAATATATTTTTTAAATGTTTTTTTAAAAAACAAAACAAAAAAAAGAAATAAATTAAATAAGACAATCAAAAGGACAAACTCAATATTTGGCAGGTAAGCACAACGTCAGTCTGTAAACAAAACATAATCACATGGGGAGAAAAACGCACCCCAAATTCTCCTCGTCATCAGAGATCACTGGTCTGTTGGTGGAGGCAGCGGCTCCATCATACAGGAGGAAGTGGAATACTGTACGTACGCATCTCCTCTGCCCTCGACACTCACGCTGTGCATCTCTCCAGCTCCCTCCCAACTCCAGCTACAACTTGGCTAATTAACTAAGGGCAATCGAGGGGGGGGGACCTCTGTAGACTACTGAGGTGAATACGCAAAGAAGAGCCTGTTTACCGCTCGATACATGCAAACACAATCTCCCTTCCCGGCTTTATTCCCTCGTAGAACAGAGGCGTGTTTACTACCGGATTCTGGTGAAGAGGTTCAGCACTGACACTGATTCCTAAAAGAGGGAGGGAGATAGAAGAAGGAGTTAAGGCATAGACCACTGGGAATAAAAAATGACAGATAAAGTGTGGGGGATAAGGAGAGCATAAATACCTTAGTGGATCTCATTTTGCTAAATACGTTCCAGAACCGAAGTGTTTCATCTCCAGCTCCCGTCACAATGGCCTCTCCGTCAGGGGACATGGCCTGCACATGAACTCATTATTATACACTGAATATACCGCATTAGAACAATGAAAAACCTAAATAATCAGGGGTATTTTGTTTTTAGTTCCTTTCTTGTGTGGGATGCTTAATAATTTCATCCAGACATTTCACTGTCATAGTTTAGTCTATTTCATAATTCCCCAACAAGATTTTATTTTGTATTTATTTTCCAGCAATGTTTTTAGCATCTCGTATTTGGCTTCAGTTTTGGGACAGAACATGAGACAATGTGACAGACATACAAACACACAGTGTGTATACTGACCAGGTAGAGTACTCTATAGGAATGTCCAGTAAGTTTGGCCACTTGAGTGAGAGAGGGATACTTCCACACCAGGATCTGGTTCTGGGAATAACCGTGTGTGCTGACCTGCAGAACAAACATTGTTTTTCACATATTTACCTCTGGACTAGAAGGAAACATTGTTATGTACACATGTGCCTGTATACTGTCAAATAATATGTATTTAGCTTAGCTCAAAGAATGGAAGCAGTCTTTTACCTGCTACATGTTGTTGGGTAGCAAGCGAGTCTATTCATTCTGTTTAACCCTGGTACTTCTGCAAAGTTGCATATAAATGTTAGGCTACACTAACATTATTATACTAAGTCTAGCAGAAATCTAACAGCACCATGAATTACATTTATACAACCATAATAACAAACATTTTTTTTAGGGTGATGGGTACTATAGTATACAAATAGCAACTTTTCTACAGGGTTCATACACCTTCTTCAAGTCAAATTCAAGCACTTTGAGCATTTTTAAGCTTTTCCATCAGCTTAAAGCTGTGTTAAATGACAGATATACATACATAGTTTATACTGTATAAAGTACACTTATTATTTCCCTCCTTTATAACTTTCAGAAGAAGTGCTTTAAACACAATAACAACAATTATGTTTTGTGACAGCATTCAGCTAAATTACAATTTCAAGCTTTATTCAAAATCCAAGCACATTTCAAATCTTGAGCACCAAATTAAAATGCAAGTGTTTTTAAGGATTTCCAGCAACTGTACAAACCCTGTTACTAGAAGAAGAAAAAAAATACTGCATGACTAGCAAAACTTCAGGTGACTCACCAGTTCATTGGTGTGCTTGGACCAGGCCAGGTTGCAGACCTGCGAGCCGGTGTCTGTGCACTGTAAGGGCTGGCCGGTCAGAGTGTTCCAGAAGCGGATGCAGCGGTCGGCGGTGCCGCCGCCGGAGGCCAGCAGGCCGTGCTGGTGGGGAGACCAGGCAATGGCCTTCACTGCAGCCAAGTGCTCAGTGTACTGCTGCACCGGGAGGACGCTCGAGTGGTTCCACACAAGTAACTACAGACAGAAAGTTGAAACAAGCGGAGAGGAGGTATAGAAATTAGATGTCTTATGAAAAAGCGGTCCCAGAAACTGATGTGTAGCTCACAAATAGATGAGATTCTCCGTCTACATACCTTGTTGTCATTTCCACCTGAGGCTAGCAGCTGGTGGTCTGTGCTCCACTTGAGCCCGCACACTTCCTGTCTGTGTCCTTGGAGACGGCGCTCTGACTGGAGAGGCGGGGCTCTGATGTCCCGCTGCAGGATCACCCGATCGCGGCTCCCAGACGACAGCTGGTCCGCATTCCATGCCAACGCACCTGGCAGCAAAGAATGAAACCACAGGGGAAGATGAGCAAATGTTGCTAAACAACCGTTTGAAAATGTATGATGTTTGTAATATTTTACTCTGCCACTGGCTCCATCTCTCCAGCCAGTTAACTCACCAACTCTGGCTGTGTGTCCTTCTAGTACGGAGAGCTTCTTCCCTGCTGCTGCATCCCAGATCTGTACGTAGCCTTTATGAGTACCCACCGCCACTAGGTTACCCTAAAAATAGACAGCACACTTTGAATATCACACTGACAGTCTGTAATGACTTCAAACCAGCATTTACAAAAAAGGGGAAGCCAAAACCCAACTTGCATCTTTACTGAATGTCAAGTAACAGCAGTTTTCCATAATGGATCTTTGTCAGGTCAATGTGAGGGTGTATTTACAGCGTTTCACCCCCAGGCTCAGTTTGTTTGGGCACATATGAACACAGCAATTGCACTC
Source organism: Cottoperca gobio (assembly GCF_900634415.1). Classification (NCBI taxonomy): domain Eukaryota; kingdom Metazoa; phylum Chordata; class Actinopteri; order Perciformes; family Bovichtidae; genus Cottoperca; species Cottoperca gobio. The sequence goes on from NC_041371.1 coordinate 13,875,920, forward strand.
TGATGACGGGCTAAACAAGTGGTCAGGCAGTCTCGGCTGGCCAACTCTGGAGAGGTTTGTTTAGTCAGAACACAATCGACCCTTCCATCCGAAACAACTAGCCTTATGAAAGATAATCTAATCAAGTTTAACTGATGTGTCGCTCATCTGAAGAACAATTGTTGTGCAAGTGTGTGGAGGCATCAGAGCTAATCGCTGAAGGCGACAAGTCTTCTAATAAGATGCAACAGGACATTGTTTTCTATTCGCAGTGTGGATGCACACTGGAGCTAAATATTTTGTTTAGTTAATGAATAGTGGAATGAAAACAATTATCAATACACGCTGTTGGTGCTCCATGATGAAGAAGGAAAAAAAGAAAGAGGAGGAAGCGCTTTGAGGCAAATCTTCCCGGTAACATTTCTGACCAATGAGAGAACATGAATGAATGAATGAATGTTGCCGTGTGAACACAAACAAACCGAAGGGCATCGCAACGCAATAGTATCAAATAAGTCCCTGAATCAGAACACAGCACATAAACTGCAGGTCTGGAAACACATGGAGTAACTCTGTCATTAACTCTGTGCTTGTTTAGTAAACATTTCATAGAGTATTGCTGTGCAGGTTCAACTACTATTGGAGATGCAGGATGTTTTGTTCAGATTATAGATGACAGAGAAACTCACCCTCTCTGACCAACCCACTGATGTTACAGAATCTCCCTCTACAGAAAGGTCACATAGACGGGTCACCTAAACAAATAGGGAGGAAAGAAATACAGATTAACATGACATCCAAGAGCCAGCCTTATTACATCCTAAGGCTATTTTAGTTAACATACGTGATACACAACCAGTGAAACCCTTAAACTGAGAGATCCAATGTGATTAGAAACATTATTTAATAGAATAATATATACTCTTAGATTATTTTACTACAGTGACGATGCCTCTCTGTCTCGTTGCTTTGCTCAATGTTTGTGAACAGATGACACACACCTGGCTGGTGCAGGCACTCCACAGGTAAACACAGGTACCCAGTCCAACACTGAGCACATTCAGAGAGGACCAGTCCACTAAGTTGAGGTAGAAGTCGTCCTGAAGCTCTGGAGCATCCAGGACTTTAAAAGGAATTTTGGATATTTTGCGCGTAGGTTTCCTCGGTGACCGCAGCAGTTTCTGGCTGCAATGGACAACACTGAAGTAAGAATACGATGCTACACCTCCGAAATGGAGATGACATTTGAGGAATGACGTGTAAAACTGATATTACCTGTTGCTACTGACAGGTGATAGAGAATATGGAGAGACGGTGTTTCCATCCTCTTCTGGCAGAGCCCTCTTTGCACTTACAGAATACTACAAAAACACAAACACATGATTACTGATAATGGAAAAACTTCCCATGAAACTTAATACTTAAAAAGGTTAGAGCCATGTTAACAATTTTTACACTAAAAAGGCTTCTCTTGGCAGGAGTAGATGGCTGCAGACGGCGGTCTTCTGACTGGGGGTCCTGGACTTTCTCGATGCCCGCTCCTAGAAGCTCGTTCTTCAGCAGAGCCGAGTAAGCCAGACCATCCGCTGAAGGCAGAGGAAGAGACAGAGGGGAAATCAAACCAGGCTGTCGAAATGATTAAGTCCAAACACTGTGCTCCCTCTGCAATTTTATAGCGCTCTCTCACATCTCTAAAGATCAGAGAGAATTTTTCACAAAGCTTTTTTTTCGTCTTTATCTCCAGTTTCCATGAGCCTGTCCAGGGTTAGTAAACAAGAGAAGGTCAAATTATCAACTTTGACTGGAGCAGACAGAGATACCTGTAGAAAGAGCTGAAAAAGGGATAGGACTCACAGCAGATAAACATTCCCAGCAGAGACTATTTGTTTGTTTAGGGGCAGAGAGTCACAGTATAACTCAAGATTACATTACTATCATGATCATACTCCTATAACAACTCACAGTAAAAGGTACTTCTGCAATATACAATATAGTGCAAGACATTCATCTTTAGGAGGTGCAACAATTTGTTGTTTGACAGAAATTTTATCTGCAACAATTTTGATAATCAATTAGTCATGCAGCTTCTCAAATGTGAATATTTTCTAGATTTCTTATATTTCTATGATAGTAAATTGAATATCTTTGGTTGTTGGACTACAATACAATACAAACAATACATTTAAAGACATCACATTGGTCTCGTTATAACTGGAGACAGACGTTTTGTATACAATTTGCAGACATTTTTTAGACCAAACAAGTAATGGATTATGAAAATGAATGTTAGTTTCAGCCTTAATCATCTTCAATGTGTCACTGTAGCAACGAAACGGAAGAGAAAAATACCTCCTAGAAATGGTGAAAGGTGTTTTGTAAAAACTGTAAGTTAAACATATAATGTACTTTATTACTGCATTATGCAGCACTTTTGGTTCAGGTCTGAGTCTGTGTAACACACAGCAACATACATGTCAAACAGCCAGAAAGAAGAACAGTTGAGAGTTCAAATCTGCAGTAAAGAAAAGATGCACCTGTGCGTCAGAAGCAGAGCAGAATAGTTTCTGATATTTGTGTAAGTGTACCAATAACATATTGCAATTCACTGCATCACAATCTATTATTATATTAAAGTGTCCCATGGTCTCTGGATAAAAAAGGTGGATTGATTACCTTTATTGCTGTCTGTTGTGCCATCTTTGGTTTTTCTGTTTTGATTGTGCGACTTTTCAATTTCCTACATCAGGAAATGAAATAAATAAACAATCACTGAAAGCAATTACAGACAATCAAAAGAAGAATGTCACAGGGATAGTTTTTCTCCTTGTAAACTATAATCAACACTTTGCTCTTGAGAACACTGTTCTTTTGGTAGGAAAGACAGTAAAGTCCTGGGTGTATTTTAGCAGACTCACATTGATGCGGTGGAAGTTGACACTCCAGTTGGCTCCAGCCCGGGAGGGAATAAAGCGATCACCATGCTTGCTAGGGGACGACAGGGGGGAGCTGGTGGGTGTCAGAGCTCGCACTGCTCCTACCGCTTTCTACACAAGTGGAGAGAGGAGAAAGCATTTTCTGACTGCATGCCAAACACAAACAGGCCTTGGACTGTGATGTGAAAACTTTGTAACAAGGCAGAAGATCATTTAGGTGGCAGATGGGGCATTTGTCTGAGGTGTTAACAACAGGAGGCATCATTCACAAAACCCAGTCATTTGGCCGGTGAGGTCTTGTTTTCTCTCAACACTAGTGACATTGTCAAAAAAGAGAGACTGGCCTGTTAAACCGTTTTTTCTTTCAACACATGGAGAGTAACAGCCTCTGCGTCCATCTTAAGTCTTTTGCTAGTTAACAATCCTCTTTGGGCGGCTCCATCATCGTGGTATAGTAAAGATAATGACCTAATCGCACTCGTGATTCTAGTCAAGACTGTAAGCCTCGACTAGATGAGGTGGTTTATGGTCATTTTTTAGGAAATATGTGTTCAAGAGGAAACACAGCTCCTTAAAGTACAAGTGTGTATTATTTACTTACTATTGGGCTTGCGTTCTCATTTTGAATGTTTATCTGCCTGAGCAGCCTACACTCATAGTCCTGATCCATGATGCCTGAAAAGGGGATAAGACTGATCAAAAACACATTAAAAAAAAATTATACAACAGTTTCCTGAATGCACATGTCAGATGAAAGATTAGTAAACTGACACTGGCACTCTCATTATTACTTGCTGACTTCTGGTCAGTCCTACTGACACCGACAGCTTTATGTCACCATGTAGGTTGACATCATTTAGTTTTTAATCACTAGTTTTTATTTTCAAACAATCACTTCATTTATTCAATAAATTGATTAGTTGTTCAGTTTAAAACATTTTATAAAATTGTAAAAAATAAATAAAAACTCCCATTGCAAGTTTCAAGTGCCCCCTAGGGATGACTTCAAACTGCTTGTTTTTACCAACCAACTGTCTAAAACTCTCAGATATTCATTTTTAACTATATAAAACAGAGATAAGCAGCAAATGTTCATATTTAGGAAGCTGGAATTTACAAACGTTTGGCCTTTTGTTTGATAAATTACTTAAATGAATGAATAATAAACAAATATTTCATTGTGAAATCCTGTAGTGCATAAAGACAATATAACCTTAATCCTTGAATGGATTATTAAAATCTTTGTTTGAAAAAAGGTTTTCTGTATATCGACTAATTGATTAATTGCTTCAGCAATACTACAGTGTAGCGTTATATGTTTTGACATGACACAATACATTTGTTTAAATAAATGTACTAAATTGACTGAGAAGCCATCATGGGAACATTATTTTTTCACACTAATCAGAATGCGTCCATACGGTGTTTTCATGTATTGCATTTGGCATTAGGTAAAGAAAATAAGTTATTCAGTTGACATTACATTTAACTGGATTATAATGAAGAGACACATTTAACAGTCAGCTTCAAGAAGCATACCTAGAGAAAACCAATCGACACGATTACAAAGATAAACCAAACAATTGTTAAACTCTAGTGACTTAATTTAAAATTAGACTTAAACTAGCTAACTAGGGGCACATCGGTTAGTAGGTGACATTGACATTATAGTTACAGTGCATGTGATCAGCTGCGGGTGGGCTCGGTCTTCTGCTAACAATAACACTTAAATTATCTTTGTGAGAACTAACGTTAGCAACATTTGACGTTAGTTAGCTGTAAAACCATCCACACTGTAGTATTTGATTGCTGGTTCCAAGACATAAGAAACTCAGTTGTGGTGGTTGTCGCTGATCTGTAATCGTGACGCTAAAATTATTTTAAAAACAAATAATTAGATGATCCAGCATACAGAGCTGTGCTAATGCTAACAGTAGCTCAGCTGCTTGAACTAACGTTACATACGCCAAACTAGCTGTTCGGCTAATGCATTAGCAACATTGTTAGTTCACAATCTTCTCTTGTAACCCACCGTGCCCGGATGAACTCTTCCCGTTACACACCGTTGAATACTTTTTCTTAGCGGTATCAATTCCAGTTGAAATGTTTTGTTTTGTGTGTTTTACTCTTTAAAACAGAGCATGTAAAATACAATTGTTTTCTTTTGCCGAGCGTTCAATTTGTGCTCGCTAAGCATCACGGGAAGGATGTGACGTCACTATTTTTGAATCACACATTTTTGCGTTGCTAAGGAAACGTGTCATGGCCACAATGCCTCCCACATCTTGAGCAGAAGAGAAATCATGTCCAGCATTTCAAGAATCAATCATTAAGCGTATTATCAGTCACCTGGTTATGATAGTATAACATATAGATATATTTGTATGTTTTTGCTAGTATTTATTTATTTTTTAGAGCTAGTGATACATGTAGCCTGCTAATTATTTTTAACCAGATATGCACATCTTGGTAATTAATTTGTCAAATGATCAGTGATAAATGATAAAGCCTGTGTTTTTCATGTTAAACTAGACACGATGGAGGGCAACGTGTGGCTTGATATCATTAAAGGCAACTGTTGTATCTAACCTATGGACACTAGTTAAATACTATTGTTGGACTGACCATGATCAAATACACAAAAATAACATTTGTGTTGACAATTCTAGTTTACAGATGACACACTGCATCGATTCACAGCATCTTTCAAATAGCTTTATTAGTTAAAAAACAAAAAAAAAGAGACTCAAGTGAAACAAATATAATCTAACATGAAGTAAAAAAGACTGAACACATTCCATGTGCAAGTTTAAAATAACAACATATCCTCTTGTGGGTAGACTCCTGACTCCAATTTGCAGGATAGTGAAATGTGGTTGACAGCAACATTTCACCTCACCATTAACAACAACTCTGTTGAAGCTACAATGGCAAAGAAATTGGTGTGAGATTAAAAAAATAATTTTGACTCTGGTCCAACAGCTGCCTGAAGGAATCTGATTCAAAGTGCCACAGAAAAGGTTCAGTAGGTTCAAGTACATTATTCAAATTCTAATAACAAAAACCCCTCAACTCCCAGTAAAGTAACATGTGCATAAGTATAGTTATTAAAACTAATTATCTGTAGTTCTAAATGGGATAGATGATAAATATATATTGGGATAGATAAAAAATATCTTTCTCATAGGCAGAAATGGAGTAAAAAGGGTGGCTCAACTCAGCAGATCAAAGGGCCCGTGGAGCTCAAATTGCGACAGTAACTACTGCCAAAGGTTTTCTAAATTGGCCCTGTATCTAATAATCAAAAGCTTCTCTAAACAGCGTATATTTCCTGGCTCGATTCTTCTTAAACCCAGTCGTGCTCATATTATGAATAGTCCTGAAGAAAGTCACAGCTCTACAGCACAAGTACAATTATAGTCTTTCCAAATCACATTGTCTAAAAAGAACAGTATGTCATGTAGAAAACATGTTTTAAACCGACAACCAATCAACCAAGGCAAAGTCTGAAAATTATACAGAAAATGGCATGTAAAATCCCCTGAACTAAAAATAAGACAGCCCCACGTTACATGTAATGTAATAAAAGAAATAATCAGCGTTATCGCTCCATCACTTTGCATGGCCTCAGATACTCTGCTATAACATCTGCATAAGAATCTCCCTGTACGTCTGGAGCAACACTAAATACATTCAGCGCAGTGAAGATCTAAAAAGCTGGTGTGCTTATGGTAATGCCATAGTTTTCAGTGAGGAGTGAATGGAATGGCAGGGCGAAATAAAATGAAAATAAAGTACATCTGGACAGGTAGCTGGTCTACAGGGAGGAGGTATCTCTAGTCGTAAATTGCTGTCCATTGTTGACCTGGAAGCGAGTTTCATCTGATATACCGTACTGCTCCAAGGGGTCCTGTGGAGAAAAGGGAAGATGAGTAAAGACTGTAAGAAAACAAATGTTCAAAGTGTACAGAGCAAATTCCCTGTTATTAGAACAGAATCAAACTTTATATTAAATGTTTAGTTCAGCTTTTGAGATCTTTGAGCCTTCCGCCAAAATACAGTGTAGGTCAGTGGAGTTTAATTAGAGGCTCTTAACAGCATCCCACATTACATTGCATAACCACAACAAGCATATTTCTTCAGACTTGTCGTGAGAACTATTTTCAAGGTCTCCAGATCATCCTGAGTGACCAGGAATTTGTTTCTGAAAGAATATATTACAATTCAAATGTAAACCTTTTAAATGCAGCAATAGATTGGTCAAAACCTAAAACAGCAATTACAATTCCAGTACAAAACAATACACTGCATAAAATGAGAAAAATGTAAATATTAATTAACAAACCACATGCAGCTCTAGAACTTGGTGCCCTTGCAAGCTGTGGCATAAATCTCAACAGCAAAACCTTCTTTAATAAAGTCTAAACTACTTCTGATGATACTTTGCATTTCAGTGAGTCAAGCATGACACAAATACACTTCACACTTTCCTTCACACAATCCTTGCTAAGATGACACTGTTGGATAGAAGTTCTATCTAACATGCTGAGGCTGGTCTTACCTTGCCAGTGAGCCTGTGGATTTCAGTTCGATAGAATATCAGGTTCTTCCTCATGAACTCGTAACTGCAAGAGATGAGAGGACAAGTTGATTTGACATTTGAGGGCCGATATCATCCCCTGTTGGGGAGCATTATGGCTTTCCCTGTCAACTTTAAACACAAGGTCAAGTAGTGATGAATCAGTTCAAAACAAGTAACATTGTTGATTCTGTGGAAACAGCTACATCATTCCTTTGTGATGGTTTCACCCACAGGAGTCTAAAACACAATGATGTGCAAGTTGTTCTACCCCTTACATTTAGTGTGCCGTTACTCCCCAAGCTGCAACTAATGACTATTTTCATCATTATTTTTGATATAATCTTTTTCTCCTTAAAACACATGATTTGGTCTTTAAAAATAATTTAAAGCAGGACAATGCTGACAAATAACAAGTTAGTGCTTAAAGTTATGTCTTAAACTGTGTTACCATCAGCTAAACAACTCAAATTATTCAAATTCTGGTGTTTTTACTTGATAATTTACTGTTATTACCGATTATCAAAATTGTTAAGTACTTTTCTGTCAGTTACTGCCAGGTCACCATTCATGTGTATATGATCGTGGTGTCTGTTGTGATGAGATGGAAAAGAGTCAGTCCTACCTGGCCTTGATAATGGAGTCCACCCATTCCCCACACTGCTCTTCTGAGTCACACTCAAACAGATACTTCCTCTCTGCTTCATCCAGAAATGCTACAAGGAGAAACACATAGAATTTCTTAGAAATACATAATACCAATGCACAACGATAACTGTAATATAAAGTCATAAGAAACGTTTCCATATTGCTGTTCAGTGATATCAACAATGCTGTTTAAAAAGAATTAGCACAAACGTTAGACAACCATCTTCCACTGAGTTGTTAAATGTATTTTAATTTCGCCTTTACTTAACCAGGTTTGTCCCACTTAGATCAAATATATCTTTTACAAGGGAGAAGTGTCCAAGAATAGCAGCAACACAGAGTTTCAACAATTCACATAAAAGCACATAGCTTTGAGGAGCATTAAACATGATCAGATAAAACATTTGCACACAGACAGCCTGGACCCAAATTATTTCAGCATAGATTTAAACTTGTTCAGGGTCACTCTGTTTCAAAGCTTAAGATCAGTCTGTAGATTGTTCTAAGCAGTGGGTGCAGAAAATCAAAACGTTTTCTTTCCCAATTCAGTTCTGAACAGAACAGGGATTTTAATTTCAAAAGAGAAGATACGTAGATAGGTGGTGAGTAAGAGATTCACAGTTTGTAATGAATGTCAGAGCCCCTTATACACGCTATCTATCACGTGAAGAGAGGAATTAATGTACAACACTTCACTGTCATCAATGACAGGTAAAAAGGTAGACTCCACCATTTGTTTACCTTAAAGTGTTAATCAATTAAAAACCCTAGGTAATGGACCTTAAGGATTTAAAACCAGCCAACAAATGAGAAAGTGCAGGTGAGTCATGTGAATGTGAAATGTTTAACTCACCAATGGAGAAGCTCTGGCTGTCCTCTTTCTCCACCCGACACTGCTCCAGCAGCAAAGCTCCAATTGGCTGACAAAACAAATAAAAGTCTTAATGCTGTTTTCCTTTACAAGAAATGTGTTCACTTTCTCATGAAGTACAGGAGGCAAGAGAATGAATACATGGGGAATAAATACAGTGTGGGCAGGTAACATTGATCCAACTGACCTCTTCCTCATCAGTTCGGAAATAAAAGAGGAAGTTAACGACGAGTTTCACCAGCCTCTTCTTTACAACTGTATAACAAAAAGGAAATTAGATGATACTTCACAACACAAACAGTACACAGCTGATGAATGACATGAACATTACAGATATCTGCTGGTTGCTGATCTGGACATTAGCTGCCTGCTGTCCACGTTACATGAAACGAAAGTATGTGTGAGAAGAGCGTAATCGGTGTGTAATAAACCGTGTTACCGTCTCCTTTCTTGGGTCCTCGCATCCCCAGCTCGGCTGCCATCTCTGAGGGCTGGCGGCTCAGAGACATCAGCTCTTTCTCGTTGAAACGCATCTCGGTAACTGACGCAGTAAAACAGAGGTTAAATAAAGGGGATACTTTGGCTACGACCGAGCCATTCCCAACGACAGCATATGGAGTTAGATAACAATAAATCGGTAGACACAGAGTTGTCTATACCGTCGGTTAAACGTCGCTGTCTTGCTATCTTGTGTTCTCGAAATGTGACTGTGTGTGTTTGGTAATTTCTGCGGCCAAGACACAGTCCGACTTCTCCTTCATGCTACAGACACCGGACACACACTCCTCTCGCTGGCACTGGCAGCGACACTCCTCACTGGTAATAAATAGTACGGTAGTCGGCGAGGGTCAAACTAGGCGAACAGTGCGTTTACAAGCCGTACAATGCAGCCTGTTGTACTGACATGGTTATGTCATGTAGCATATTTTGCAGTGGTGGATAGTAACTAAGTACATTTAGGCTACTACAGTACTGTACTTAAGTACTTAAAATGGTGAGGTACTTCTGCTTTACTTGAGTATTTCCACTTGTTGCTACTTTATATTTCTACTCCACTACATTTTAGAGGGAAACATTGTACTTTTTACTTCACTACATTTATATGACAGCTTTAGTTACTTTGCATTAATACAAAATATAAATCAACAAACAAATTCCAATATATTATTATAGATTAAGCTTCCTAGCAGTATATGAGTATATATAGTACATATAGTTCAGATGAGCACCAGATGGTTATATACCATTTTAATTCTGCAATTTTATACTATTTTAATTCTGCAATTTTATACTATTTTAATTCTGCTATTTTTAATGTACTTCACACTCATTTACATCAACACTGTGATTATTGTAATGTAAATGCTCTGTTTAATCTTGTACTATGTCTTTGCTGTGAAGCACTTTGACTGCAATTCTTGTATGAAAGGTGCTATACAAATAAAGCTTATTATTATTACCAGCTGCAACATTAAAGGGATGTAGCATACAAATTATTGCATCAATAATTAATTATAGTTCAGTAATATATTCTATATACTCTGAAATATGCCATTCTGCATAATAAGTACTTAGTAAGTTGGTTTACTGTTAAGAAAGTCATAGAATTAGCAACATGGAAAAATAGATCTGTTAAGTTTTTAATACTTGCAAATGCTAAAGGAATGTAGAAAATACTAAAGAAACTAAAATATTTTTCAAACATAATAATCAACAGACACGAAGGATGTATGAGAAATGAAACAGGGATTTACTGAAAATGTCATGTGAATATAAACAACAGAAACAGAAAAAATACTAAATCTTGAGCTTTATGGAAACTAATAAATTGTATTGCTTTACTTATGTTTTAAGATATGGGGTTTAATCAAATGTTCAGGTGAGCCCTACATAATCTTGGGAACTAATAGGAATAATGTATTACTTCATTTATGTCTTTGATTTATTAATAAAGACATCTTACATTTTCAAGGGAGTTTACCTGGAGTTTACAAGAAAATTCACTTCAAGAGACAGGCCCTTGATTTCTCTCTCTAGAGACAGCTTACAAGTACACAACATGTGCGAAAGGGGACACATAATAAAGAAAAGAAAAGAAGAAGAAGAACTAGTGGGAAATGCAAGAAAGTGTTAAATGAGGAGAGGAATTCCTCGGGGATAGGAGTGGAGCCAGTAGGTATTTAATGAAGAGTACATAAGACTAATTAGAGCTACTTTATATTACATTTTTAGATGTGTTTGTGGTCCAGCTTGAATATTATGTTTGAGAGGCCATGCTATAATAAAAAAGGTTGTGCATGGGGCAATAAAGTCTACCTTAGAGGCAGCAAGAGAAAGACGTACATTTTTTAAAACCTTTTTCAATTAGATTTTTTTGAAGAGCTGTTAGGGGGTCTTGTCTTATTAATTTAATTAAAAACAACTAAAAACATTTGGGACACGGTCCCGGAGGTGGCGTCTCCAGTCCAGGAGGGGGCGGTAATGCGCATAAAGGCATTTCCCAGCTGCCAAAGGCCAAAGAAGGAGCCACTTGGGCATGCGCAGTAAAGATCTACATTGGCATGATCCTAACGTTGTGGTGTCGGTGAGTGTTTTGAACAAAGTCAAATGTTTACAATATCCCTTCATGTATGGTTGTCGGTTTGACGTCTATCTAACCAATCTATTATCACATATACAGAGCTAGATTTTTTTATTTGTAGTTTGATCATTTAGATTTGTTAAAATCCCTCAATTACTCGATGGTAACACCGTTAGCTTAGCATTGTCGTTCAGCAGCTATGGTTGCGTTATGCTAACATACTGCAGCTAACTGGAGTTTGTAGAGATAACTCAATAGTAAACATTGGTATTGTAGCTTGACAAAAGTCCTTTTATCTGTGCTGAATTATATGAAGTAATTGAGAAATAATTGGCTAAATAAGTGCTGTTACCCAGTAGTTAGACCGATCCCTTGCAAGGGAAGTTAGCTTAAAGAACCTCATCCAAGAGTCATTGTATTGTTTTTAAAACACATGAAATGCAACACCGACTAGTTATAGAAATGTGACAACCTTGTCCCGGATGTATTTGTTTTTAACATTCCTTTTGAAATCATAGATGCACTTACTTTACTTAAACTGCTCATCACACGGTACATTTGCACATCATACTTGAACTTACATTCAAATCATAGTAGTATCTGAGCAATATAGTAAATACAGAGTTACGTCAGTAGTCTTGTAATGTTTATAACTAAAGGTAGTGTAAATCTTCACATGGCGCTGTGTGGTACCCCAATCCAGAAATACATAGTACATATGCTACATATTATTCTATATTTACATTGTTGGCAATTATGTGTGCTCTCTTTCCTCAGATAATCAGGAAGGATCTACTTTGAGTGCCTGTCCAGTGTTAACTGGTCAAACGCGTGTGGGTTTCTGCGAGATTGAGCCCATCACCTTGCAAAGATGGATTTCCAGCATCGAGCTGGAGGGAAGACAGGGAGCGGTGGGGTGGCTTCTGCCTCTGAGAGTAACCGTGATAGGCGAGAGCGGTTACGTCAGCTGGCCCTGGAGACCATTGACATCAACAAAGACCCCTACTTTATGAAGAATCATTTAGGGTCATATGAGTGCAAACTTTGCTTGACACTTCATAACAATGAGGTGAGGAGGCACATGATGACACTTTCCTACATTATGTTATCCGAACTTTGTATTATTTCTTTCTTTCTCTATATCTTGTTTGACAAATCTATCTCCTCTTTACAGGGAAGCTACTTGGCTCACACGCAAGGAAAGAAACATCAGACCAACTTGTAAGTGCAAAATGGATATTCTTTAATTAGTTTACGTTGTGTTTTCTGTGACTTATCTATTCTACCTCATATCAGTCTACATATCCTCGACTTATGGTGCATCATCAGCTATGTCATGGTTGCTGTGAATTTAATTGACAGAGCAACAACCCACCTTAGTCCAGTACATTGTAGAGTTAAAAACTAAATATTTTGTTTGTTTCAGAGCACGGAGAGCAGCCAAAGAGGCAAAAGAAGCTCCTGCTCAGCCTGCTCCAGCGAAAGTAAAAGTTGAGGTCAAGAAGTTTGTCAAAATTGGTCGACCGGGATACAAAGGTAAGTTAGCTGCATGGTTATGAGTCAGTGCAGTCATTATTTAGTTTATGCTGATCCCGGTTTCACTGCAAATGTATATAATTTTCTCTTCCTCTTTATAGTAACCAAACAGAGGGACTCGGAGACCGGACAGCAGTCTTTACTTTTTCAGGTTAGTGTGTTTGGTGGGAGTCCCAATGTAAAATTTGTTGATTTTAAAAGGGTTTTTGTTATTTTGTGAAGATTTTTAAACAAAGTAAATTAACATTAAAGTAATAATCTCGAAGATTTTCATTTACATGAATGTCTTAAGTCACTATTGGTCATCGAATGAGGTAACACGATAGTAATTTAGCCTACAGTCCATTGATGCAAACCAAACATTTTCCTACTACTGCATCTTCATATTCATAGCATTTAACTGAAGAAACACAAGTTGTCCTTTATTATGAAGTAGTCTAGGAAATGCTATGAGTTTGTTAGTGAGCTTGACAATGAATGTCATTTTGGGCATTTGTTGAAAGCAGCCACAGTGAGATGAAGAGCGACAGGCTGCTTGCACTTTCGATGTTCGCAGACTCATGCCGTGATCGCATACCTGTGATTTTACCTGAGTTAACACGACAAATGTGTTCCTGCTGGTCAAATGAAGAAAGCAGCTATATACTGAAATTGTCTCGAATACGAACAATCACCCTGGGCTTCAACATTTTAAAAAATAAATAGTTTTTATCCGCTGAGGTCCGACTGTCAAAGACAAATCTGTAAGCTTCCTGTTTTTCTTTTCTCTTTCCATCAGATTGACTACCCAGAGATCGCTGAAGGAATTGGACCCAGGCATCGTTTCATGTCTGCTTATGAACAGCGCATTGAGCCCCCTGATCGTCGCTGGCAGTACCTGCTTTTGGCTGCTGAACCATATGAGACTATTGCCTTTAAGGTGAGTGGGAGCTGCACTTGTATTGTGCTCTTATAGTGTTTTCTTTTCTTCTGTGACATAACATCAACATCTTTGCGTTTTTAGGTCCCCAGTAGAGAAATTGATAAAGCAGAAAACCGATTCTGGACTCACTGGAACAGAGAAACTAAACAGGTACTGATGAGCTGATTAACATTTGTTATCCTGGTTTTATTCAAGGAGTTGTGTGTTTTTAACCTGTCGTTGTTGTTCCTCCCAGTTCTTCCTACAGTTCCACTTCAAAATGGAGAAAGCTCTTTCCCAGTCCAGCGGACCCCCACCTCCTGCTGGCGTGAAGCGCCCTCCTCCTCTCATGAGTGGAGTTGGACATCGCCCACAAAATGAGTCTATGCCTCCTCCCCCGCCAGGAGGGATGCCCCCTCTCCCACCTGGTGCTCCGGGTACCCCCCATATGCCCCCTCAGATGCCCATGCCCCCCATGCCAATGAGGCCGCCTCCTCCTGAGGGCCTTATGTCTAATAATTGATCCCCTACCAGCAGATCATGATTGCTTTCTTTCATGGTGTTATAAATGACGTTTAAAGTCTACATTTAGATTTTTATACATCTCTTTGGTTTATGTAAATGTGTAGGGCAGCCCATGTGACCCCACTGTTTTGTATAAATGCTTACATTCTGGATGTGGAGCTATGATTGAAAGTAGCTCGTCTTTTAAGATTCTGTTTTTGTAATTAAATTCTGTGGAAAGAAAAAATTTGCCTTAATCGTCTGTGTTTTTACGAAGACATCACACGCAGCAAAAGATTAATTGATGTATCCCGTGTTCGTGTGAAAGGGTCAAAGCAGAAGAGAAAAGCAACACTGCAGAAGTTCCTGAAATAGTTAGTCTTGAGGTTGCGGATCAGGATAAAAGCTTGACTTTACTGTGGAGAGAACCTTTTAACTGGGCTCCCTGAAGCACGTCTCAGACGAGATAAAGGGCTAACTGGGTCCAATCATTGATAACCTCCCATCTGGTCATGTTCAGTCCCTACCAGCTACATACTATTGACAGTTACTTGAGCTGGTGGTATTGATAATCAATTTATTAAATCTTTCACCACTTAAATGAATCAAATGTTCACACAGATTTCAAATAAAGCAATCATAACATGAAATGAAAATGCAAATGTCTTACCAGGTAAATTCAAAGCTCCATTACACAAAATCACATATAGCAAAGAAACCAATCTGTAACACGTTGATATTGAGGTAATTTAACTTTCAGGTCTCAGTGGTGGTATCTGAAAGATTTGACAGGGAAAATCTATTTAATTCAAATTACCACCTTTTAATAAATGTAATTAAATCTATCCAGGAGAAAATTGTTAAAACAAATTACTGCCTTAGAAAGAATCCACTCATCCCTTTTGCTTCTTTTTCTTCTTCTTTTCCTGCAGCTTTTCATTCTTCTCAGGCTCTGCCTCCTCATTTCCTTCATCCTTATCTTCTTCATCTGCTACTTCTTCAGGTTCCTCTGTTTTATCTATTTCTTGTTTTACTTTGATTTCTTCATCCCTGGCTTTCTTAGCTCTCCTGCCCTTTAATTTTCCTTCACTTTGCTTCATGAGTTTTTTGTCTGGCAGTGGCTTGTTTCTGAGACTGCTTGATGTTCCTCTCTTTGACTTTACTCTTTTGACTTGTCCATCATCGTCATCATCATCTTCCTCCTCCTCCTCTTCATCATCAAGGTCTGGCAGCCACCAAAACATGACTTCCCAAATAGTTGTCTCAGGCTAGAGAGGGGGGGGGAGAACGCATGAAGTAGTTGATGCAATACAAAACATGTACAGCTTTTAATCTTAACATTGGATGATAAAAGTGGCAAATAGGTGAATCCTGTGTTTACCTCCGGTGGTTGTCCTCTGTGTCGTAATGTGCCCGACCGTCTCACTGTCAGTCCAACTTCTTCCTCCTGCTCTGCTGTCCTTTGACCGCGCAGAGTTTCTGTTTTGTTTTTTTCAAAAAGAGACCACTCAGTCACAGCAGCCATGTCATTTTGTAACTGTGGCCCTACTTTTAGTTTACTTGCCATGAAGCCTCTGAAAGCCTGAGGTGAGCACCAGGATGGTAATGGCCACAAACAGACAGCGGTTGAGGGTGACATTCTCCCACGGCGTTTCAATCTGGGTCATGTTTTGGATGGACAAAGCTTTGTGCAAGGATGCTGAAGGAAATGCAAGAAAGAGAAGGGGACGATGTTATTGTAATCCAGCAAACTAAACATTGAAAGCTGACGAGGGTTGAGGAGAAGGATGGGAATGACTCACTTGTTCTGGGGAAGCTGGGTTCCCTGGGTAAAATCTTGGGTTCTGCTCTTGGTTGCTGTGGAAATGAAGCCATTTCCTAATTGAGAACAACATGTAGCTTAAACCAAAATATGTATTAGGGATGTGAAAACAGTTAAAAATATTTATGTTAGTTCAATCTAACCTCTCTGATTTTCCTTGTAGCGTACATTTCTGAAACAGACAGATGGAGATTTAATGAGGGTTAATATCATAAATCATAAACAACAACTCACTCAATCTGGAATATATTTGCCCACAGTCATTTGATGAATATTCATACATTCTTGTTGGCTGACATGTGCTTGATTTTATTAACCTCTCATTTACATGAAATACAAGTCTACTGTGCCAAGATTTAGAATAACAGACAAACATAAAAGATTAACAAAACTAAGAAATGCTAGCGACTCTTTGAGGCTGAGCATTTAACTACATGCTAACGTCAGCCTACTAACACTCACAATGACGATGCTTACATAATGTTATGTTATGTTATGTAGTTTTTGACTGCAATTACCGCTTGCGTCATGTAGGATCTATTTATAGGGACCTAGTTAATTTAATGTATGCAGTCTTGAAAGGGTAGTTTGGTAATTGTTACTTTACATATGTTGATGAAATGTTTGCTTATTGTATTGTGTATGTTGTGAGCCCTTGATATATTTATAATTATGTTTTCTATTTAATTATTTATGCAGATTTTTCATTTGCCATGTGAATGCATCCCCTACAGGATTATCAACATGTAACCTGCAATTTTTGGGAATGCAGTTAAGCCTTTAGGGCTTCAAGCATTCGTTTTATAGAAATCTACCCATTTAATGTAAGCATTTCAGGGCATATTAATGGTTGTTACTTTTCTAGCTCTATATATGATATTGGTGAGTAAATTGATGTTTGGTATTAATGCCTTCTTATTGCACGTGGGGAATGTAATGTGCGATTGGTTGCAGCCAGTCCCTATTTAAGATGGCTTCTCATCATCACTAACCACTGATGAAGATTTAGCACCGAAACGTCGCAAATAAATGTATTTTTGCAAGTTAAACAGTGTGAAGGTAGACATTTTCCATTTAGCACTAAACTCAATGTACAGCTGAGGCTGATGGGAATTTCAATAGATGTCATAAATGTAAGTATTGGAAAATTAAAGTATTGGGCAAATGAAATTGGCACTAGATAAAGTCATTGGGATTCGTCCCCTGGGGACATTAAAAGACTACAAAATGATTTCAGTCTGGACCAAAGTGCTGGCAAATAAAAATACATTCTCCCACAAGGTCCTTTTAGACTTCTAAGAGCTCTGCCTCACAAGGAGGACTTTGTGTGTGTTTGGAGAGAGTGAGGGTTATTACACCCACCATCCATTCAGCACGGCTGAGGAGCTGCATTATCACTGTGCTGCCTTTGACCAGGAGTCATATTTCAGTGGCTCCCTGTCCAGGCTGCTCCCAAGTATTTATAGAGTTGTACAATATATGCACAATGGATGAAGGCTTTTATGTGCAAGCTTTACAAATTCTGTGTGTGTGTGTGTGTTTGTGTGTGTCACCACCTGGTCTGTGGATCTGCCGAACAGACTTCTGTGGAGGAGGATCTGCTCTTGGTGGCCCTAACTCCTCTTCAAATGTCTCAAAGCTTTCTTCCATCCCTTCCCTGAGAAAACGAGAGGGAAGAAGATGGACAAGGTTCAAAACTAACTTTGTTTTTAAACAATTCAGCAGATTTGACATGTACATATTACACAAAACTTTGCATATGAACCTGGCTGTAGTCAAAGGCCAGTTCAGCCTACAGATTGCTGTTTTTTGTGTGTTATTTTCCAACAACAGTGTGTTTCAATGTATCCCAATGTCTTTAGAGTTGTTTTTATCAGTATTCTTCACTTGGTAAAAGTTATTTCCATTGTCTTATCTGCGCTCCACATTGGCTGCACAAAATGATACAGTAAATTATAAGTAAAAGGTCAACTTCTCTAGTTTCTGAATAAAAATCTTGACCTTCACATTTACAGATGAATCCTGTGAGGCCCTTATGTCTTACATGACATTTCTAAACGGACATTGAGCTAATGTCCTAGCAGCCCTATAAATAGATGAAGCAAAGCCACTGGAGAGACAGATGGATACACACTGCATATAAATACACAAAAATAAAAGGGCTGATGTTACCATAATACCCGCTGGCTCTCACATGATGAAGCCTTACCTTTGACCCTGATTGAAATAAGGACCTACCTGTCTCGACATTTGGGGTCCCCCCGGGCAGCGTCAGGGAGCCTTTGTCACAGAGCCTGTTGTTCCTCTGCAGCAATGGAAGCAGAGTCACGCTCTGAACTGCCTGACAGCCCAGCACAGGTGCCAGAGAATGAAAAAACTAAAAAGAATTGAGTGTCAGTCAGAGGCGTTGACTGAGGGAGGGTTGACATTAACATGTGCCAAATCCTTATAGAGGATTGAGAGGGGAGGAAGAAGGCCACACCGTGTACCAAGTTTTGGAAAACTCTGAACCATATTGGAAATGTTTTATTTTATTTTATATTCTTCCCACAGATTTGGAACAAATAAGGCAACACCTCTATAAATAAAAACTGTTTTTATTTTTTATTTTGTTTATTTAACCTTTATTCAGACAGGTAATCTCCTTTGGACACAGGTTCTCAAGAGACACCTGGTTAAGACACAACAGCAATACAACACAAAGTTACAGAGAGACAGGACATTCATGCAAAGACAAAATACTGCACATATCATAACAATGATTTTTAAAAAGTGCTAAAGTGATAGTTTACAAACTTTGTACAAGAACAAACCTGAAAACAGATATAAAAAAACAAATAGTTGTGTAATGTGAACATTTTATTCTAGGATGCTTTCCCTCTTTTTGTCTGAAAATATGAACATATTATATGGACACACTTTCATATCTCACCAGCAGAGAGCGCCACTGTACTTGAAAGATTGATCTTCAGCCTGCTTTGCTCCACAAATGAAGTCTGTCAGAGAGATTAGCTGTCACACAGATTATCAGAAGGGCTGACACATCTCCTCCTTATTACTAGCTGACCATCAGCCGCACCCTTTACACCAAACACTTTAGAGACATAGGACCGTTGTGTGTGTGTGTGTGTGTGTGTGTGTGTGTGTGTGTGTGTGTGTGTGTGTGTGTTTTTGTGTGTGTGTGTGTGTGTGTGTGTGTGTGTGTGTGTGTGTGTGTGTGTGTGTGTGTGTGTGTGTTTGTGAGTGATGGAGGCCGCTAACACGAAGCCGTGTAAACAGATGTAAAGATGACTGGGTTATATCGGGGTGAGGTGGTTGCAGGCCATCTGTATGTGGGAGGAGAGAGAAAGTGTCGGTAAACAGACTTGTGACGATGTTGATGACTGATACCTTTACTGGGACTCTGCCCAATTCCAGCTGAATCACACATTTCTATATCCATCAGTAATCACTTTGAAGTGGACATAAGCTGTGTCACCTTTTGCCGTGGGTGGACTGACCAAGAGAAGGCTGCAGTCTCAAATGTTACCTCGAGCTGCATATGACGTAATGTCCCAAAACTGACACAACCAATCTCTGTCAGTTGTGGTGCTCTCTATCAAAATTAGGTGGCCCACCACTTTGATCCAGACTGAAATATCTCAACAGTTATTGGATAGATTGTACCAATTCTTCAAATTAGTAATTTTGATTAATATCAGCAGCAAGGGTACAGAAGTCAAACAGGTCATAATTCCCTCTCGAATATCTATTAACTAAGAAACACATCAGGATGACGTTACAGTTTACCTTCGCAGCATTCGAACAAGAAGGCATCCTACTGTAACTCTATGGAACCTTCAGTCCTGCACGGAGCTAACCGCTAGCATTATTAACTAGCTTTCCTCCTGCCGGTTTTGACACAAATGTGTTATATATAGAGTAGTTTTATCAGGGGAAATAGGATGCATCCCCTCAGGTTTTTTAAGCATACCACTTTTTTTCTCTCCGCTATGGCTTCAAACTTGCTTAAACATGAAACATGCATGCACAACTGCCCTAAAATCGATAAGAGCAATCGATAGTGACGGAGGCACTCTTTAAACCTAATTCTTCAAACTTATTTTTCAAAACACAGTGGCTATAGACATTTCTCCTCCATGCAGCCATACTGTATAAGTCAGTCTGCAGTTGACCTACCCTACACATCTTTCCACTTTCAACTTAAGTTCATATTGTTCTCAAACAATACATTTATGGGGGGAACAAATAAAACCCAGTGGACTCCAATGCCTAGTTAAGCACTGTGCATGTGTGCCCTCCACTAAAATTAAAACCAACCCTAAACTGATTTTAAATAGTTAATTGTATTAGTTTAAGACACAAAATGCATATACCATATGTGTGTATCCTGTGCTGTAGGTCCTTACACTCCACTACACAGAAAACACTGAATATTATAGTGGCATTATGTGTTCATTTAATGTTATTCCTGCTTATATGAGCTTGTCTGCAGACTTAATTGAGCAAGTGCACACTCTCACCCCACTGATTTGTCTGACACTGTATTCCCAAGGACACAGCTTCATCACAAGTTAGAGTGCATCATCTTAGGGAACAGTTCTAATGGAAAAGCACAATATATTTGGATAAATCAATTAAGTCTTCCAACATTAAACCGAGCCTTCAGATTGACAGATTTCCTTGTTATGTCAATAAGTAATCTGAGCTTCTTCTGTTTTATTCTTAACACGTGTTGCGGTAAAAAAAAAAGAGTGAAACTCTGCCAAGTTTGAGTTCAAGTCTTAAAGAATGTTTCAAGGGCAACCCAAGCCCCGTGTGGACACGTCGTGCCCAATAAGGTGAGCAAACATGGCTTGCGGACTTCTACGTTCCAAATTCAATCACTGGAGACATCCGAGCTTGGCGAAGCTTTCTGTCCCCGTTTTGTCCTTACATAATGGGGACTGTGCTCAGAGGACACACTGACCGTCCTGCACCCAGTGGGAGCTGCTCTATGACCTCGTACACTGAGGAGTATGGTGGAGCATGGAACAACATTATCTGTGTTGTCTGTCTCAAACTCACAAGCTTGAATGATTTATGGGGTATTAATATTGGATTTAATTATTGTGTTTTGCAGTTTTTGTAAAGAAGAAGCTGATCTGTCTTTATTAAAGCTGATAGATGATGTGCCCAGAGCTGTAGAAATGATACTCTGAATTGAGTCAGGCTTAAGGCCTCAGTATGCCTTTTTAAAAAGTATTCTCCTATCATGTAAAGCAGGGGTTCTCAACAGGGGCGGCAGTGCTCCCCAGGGGACATTCAGAGGACGTCGGGGGGCGTTTGTGTGTTCGGCCCACGAGGTAATTCATAAACACATGCAAAAAATCTACTCCAACAAAATAAATCCAAATCTAGTCAGATATAGAACCGGCAACTGGCTGTGTTTCCTGGCCAAGGTCAGGGTCCTTCAACACAACACGAGCAGAACTTGTCATCACGTGGTCACGTCATGTCAAAAACTTCAATATATAAACGAGACGTCATTGACATCAGCGAACGCAGCATGGCGTGTGTAACAAAGAGAAAGGTGGATGCGGAATGTTCCAGGAGAATTGGACGATCGATTATTTCTTTGTGGAAGTAAAAGACCAGTGTTTGTGTGGACGCGCTTGTGGTCATGGAAAAGGCTCTCGAGCTGCATTACAGCACGAAACATGCCAAACTGCACAAGCTGAAAGGACGAGTCGAGTGTGTTTGAATAAAGTTAACATTGTGTGTTTTTAGACTTTTATTTTTATTTTGCTGAGCGATAAAGTGCTGCTTGAAAAACAAAAACAAGCGCCGTCCCGCTCAGCCACCACTGCTCGAAAGCATTAATGTTATTCTAAAGATACACCATGAATAAAACTAATCTGAATTAATGTTAAAACACTAACACTCTGGTCGGGACTTGGACCAGCAGCAGACGCTCGTAGTAGCAGAGCTAACATCAGCAGAGCTAACACCAGCAGAGCTAAAACCAGCAGAGCTAACGTTATAGCAGAGCTAACACCAGCAGAGCTAACACCAGCAGAGCTAACACCTGCAGAGCTAACACCAGCAGAGCTAACACCAGTAGAGCTAACACCAGCAGAGCTAACACCAGCAGACCTAACGTTATAGCAGAGCTAACACTAGCAGAGCTAACACCAGCAGAGCTAATATCAGTAGAGCTAACATCAGTAGAGCTAACATTAGCAGAGCTAACACCAGCAGAGCTAATCACTGCTGCTGATTCAAGCTGTGTGTTTAAAAAACGTGGATATTTTCGCCTGAGTTTCTGAACGTTGGGGTCGACGTCGATCCATTTATAATTAATGTGTTGGATTTTTGACTTTTTTGCACTTTGTAGTTCTCTCCTCTCCTTTCCTCTCTCGTTTGTTAGTGAAACGGAGAGAATGTGAATGCGCAAATTGACGCCGTAAACAAGGAAACGTGCACATAAATTAGATAAATAACATAAGCGTTTGGTTTATTTAATAAAAGAGCACATTTGGCGCTATATATTTATCTAAAATAAAACACAGGGTTCCGTTGGGGGGGGGGCAGCGCCTCAGACTTGAAGCATACATTTTATTTGATGGGGCGGTAAGGGACCTGGATAATGGATAGGGGGGCGCTGGCCCAAAAAAGGTTGAGAACCACTGGTGTAAAGTGTCAAAAACCTTTCCAACCTCAGGAGGGACGCGTCCAACAATCTTTTCAAAACTCACGATCCGACAGTCAGAGGAGAGAAAGTATGTAGCATCTGAACTTCTCTCTCAAGCTCACTTTTTCTTTCACTTTTCATGCGTACAGCTTAGTTCAACACCATGAAAGCGTTTGCTCTCAGCTATATCACAAGGTCTTCATCAGTGGAGGGAGTTTTTCTTTTTTGTCATGCAGATGGGTTTGTTGGCTTGCAAGCGCAGTAGCTGATACGATTGTATTCATATTTCTTTAACACTTCTCATTCATGTTAGCTTTCAATTGAAGCGTGGAATTTCATTCTTGACCTAAGAAATAACAGTTTAATAAAACATTTTCTACAACTTTGAAAGCTCCAGGAAAAGCTAATGGGCCTTGATTTGAGGTTGTTTTGTAAAAGTAAGTATTAACACAGCTTTGAAAGAAAAAGACTCAAAAGCCAAGTATTCAGAGACTTGAATCTGTGACGAACTTGTCCTGATGAATTTGAGATATGACACTTGTTTTGACAGACAAAGACTTGAAACAGATGTTTCACACTTTGTCGAAGAATTGAAGCATGGCCATAAACAGTGGAGATGGAGCTAGAAGGAACCAGAACTGGGTTGACATGGTGGATAAATGGACTCTGGTAGAGATGGAGATGAGGCTGCCTAACAGAAGTAGAAAATGATTTATCCTCTCTGGATCTTTACAGAAATCTTGTTCTTTAATGATAAAGCCAGTTTGTTCCACGTACTGAAGTGCTGTGCGTCATTTAAACAACCCTCTTCGGGGGCAGCGTCAGCACTTCTAATTCAAATTATTCACATAGGGGACAAGCATACATTCAGGTTGTACTTTCCAATGAGGGCATATGAAATACAGTTTATTTACTTTACAGTGTTTCCGCATAATGTGTTAGTTAAAAAAAGTGCTTAGCATAAATTATTGTGTGCTTTTGTGCTCGCTATGTTGCTGACACAGCGGTACACCTCCCATAGATTTTATACTTTATGTGTAGAATAGCCCATATATATCTTTTATTTCTCCTATAAACAAGACTTTACACGGCTTTAACCCATTTTTATTGCCTCACTTTGTGTGCAATGTGCTATGTGCAATTTTGTATAACATTTATTTAATTTAGTTTATCTAACCTTTATTTAACCACAGAGTCTCACTGAGATTAAGAATCTCATAGTTACAGACAGAAAACAGAAAATAATCAGTTTACAGGTACAGGTTAATCAGGTACATTTTTTAAAACACTGACTTCTTGAATCTTCATCTAATTCTCTAATTTTCGATTTAAAAGCTTTAACATGATCAATTCATTGAGTTTCAAATCTGTCTGCAACATTATATAGTACAAACAACAGCTGCCACCGTGACAGTAAGTCAGTGGGACTAAACTAGCAACCTTCATCTACCAGACAGCCTCACAGGACAAACTGCTTGCCTTCCAGCTCAGTTATCTGCCTGCGTGTTAAACATCCTCCCTCTCAGATGTGCTGACAGTGTAAAACCTGTATTTGAAGAGGAATGACACTGGATCCACAAGGATTCAGTCTTATGTCTCAATGCTGTTCGCCTTTCACTTTGAATCTCTAACCAAAGCTTTCATGTTCTCTTGGAGTCACTGTGGGACTCGTGTGTTTCTCTGCATCTCTTCAGGCAGCTCGCTCAGCCTTTGATCTTTCTTAGACCACAACATGTAACTGACCGGCTCATGAGTGCGAGTCCTGCTGGGTTCACTGGGGGGAGTGCTCTGCTGTAATCCCCGCCGTGCCCCAAGGAAGATAAATGTTCAAATGTCCAAACAATGTGATAAACTGTCTCTCATTTTCCCATCGCTGCAGGGGAAACAGAGGTGTAACGTTGAAGGAGATACGCGTGTGAGAAAGTAGTGAGACGTTGACCCAGAGGAATGCTGGGACATTGTTGGGTGGATGGCTCTTGCACAGGGGATGGGATGATCTGATTAGGCGAAAGATTTTCATCATGTGCCGGCGATGCATTTCCCCCATTGATCTTTTTCTCCAAATATCTTGAAGCCTTGTTTCATCATTATGGGATGAGAGCACAGTATATCAAGGGAAGAGGAGAAGCAAAGAGGAGAGAAGAGTAATTGGTTAGGGATATTGGATTTCTTAAAAGGCAAGGGAAATCCAATTGATAGTGTTTGATTGTTAGCATTGACTTCAACTTTTCTCCCTGCTACAGAGCCCATTGTTTATTTTATGTAACTTTGATGCCAAGGTGTTATAATATTTTTAGCCTTCCACACATTATCTGTCATTCTCTCTGCTTTTGTCTTCGCATTCATACATGTCCCCCAAATTTTCCCCTTTTTAAAACTTGTTCAACACTTCTTTTATGTTTGTTTCTCTAGGGAGGCCGGTCTCACTTTCACAGTCAAACACCTGAGAGTTGCTTGGCCATAATGTGTACAGTTTTCTCCCCCCTCCCTCACTTCCTCTCCGTCTCTCATTGTGTCTGTAGGCCATTTTATTGATAGGGTAATTTGCCCTGAGATTGTACTGCGGTCTCCTGGGTGCCATGTGTATTAATTACCATCTATTCATCTGAGGCTGTTCAGCCTTTCAGCGTGCTCCAGAGCCGTGGTTCCAGGCCAATGCTTCACAGCTTCTGTCACGGCCCTAATGCTCGAGCAGGGGCTTGTGTGCCTGTGGGAGACGAGTAATGTGAAACCTCATGCACTGAGGAAGAGTGTGGTATATTACTGCTTCTCTGCGATGACCACGTGAGTCTTCGCAATGTCAAATTTTGAGCTTGATGCATGATCTTGCATGTTAGTTGTACACACTCAGGCCTGTATAATCAATAACTCATTCCAGTGTCTTAAACTCAATCGGAATTTGGGAAACTCCTAATCACTTTCAGATAAAGCTTTAATCTGCACACAGAGTGAGGCAGGAAGATGGAGAGAGAGTACAGAAAAACAGGAGGGGGGATTTTTGTTTTTGGGGACTATTTGATGTATAAAGAAGCAAATTGCGCTCTGAATCCAACTCCACTGACACGACTCCTCTGTCAGTTACAAAAGCTTTGTGTATATTTAATATAAAAAACATCCAGAGCTGATTATCCCAAGCTTCTCTGCTTGCTGCCTGTGCTCTCTTATCCTCTCTGACATTCAGTACACATATACCTCTAGCTAGACATCCAACAACAGCACAGTCATTTATCTCTCTTGCTGAATTCAAGCTCAGTTTCATCTTGCTAAAAAGGTTTCCTCTCCTTTGCTCTTATATGATGGCTGTTAAGAGGGATGACTGCTGCATGACAACCTCCTAAATCCTCCTCTTACTCACCCTTCAGCTGTCTTCCTTGCCTGATCAAGGAGCCTACATGCATGCACTTAGTTTCTCTCTGCCCGTCTGAGCCACCAGTGGTCGTGTTCAACATGTACATTAGGAATATTGTCTTCTACAGATTGAGAAAGTGTGACAAAATATCCTACACAAGGGGCAGTGACTTCACTTTAATGTTCTACTAAAGTAGGAGTAAAAATGTATTTAAGTAAATGTGTAGGGTGTGTAAAATGTATTCCTTTAAAACAACAACCTCTAGTATAGATGGTGTTTTTGGAAAGAAAAAGGTTTTGAAGGAGACAGAAAGGTTTACATACATAGGTCAGTCCTGTTTTCATTTTCTACCCTGATTAGTATTCACATCTGCTGCAGCTTCATTTGTGATTTTGAAACTAACATCGCAACCATTTTCTTTTCTTTTCAAGAGATATTGTATCCTTCGTGCCCCCTCGATGCCTCTTTCCCTCCGTCGTGTTTGTGTGCGAGCAGCCTTTCAGTCGGCCCCTGGTTGTCAACTGATTGTAGATAATTACAGCTATTTGACTGCAGCTTTCACAGCCAGTCCTTTCTGCAGGCACTTACATAGGGAGAACATGCCAAGCAGAGGCCCTTAACTGCCTCTGCGGATAACTACAGACACATTGGGAGAGTGAAAATGAATCATATATCTATTCACGAAAAGCTTATTCTGTAAAAACCTCAATATCTTAAATGTGTAATGTGTTGGCTACATGCTCTAAACAAGTAGAGGGCAGCATTTCACCTCCTGCATTGCGAATTTCGCAAACTTCCAATCTTGCTTCATCTCATAACAGAAATGCCAAGTGGTTAAATATGGTGAACGGATCGTCATTTGTCTCCTGGGTCCATACAATCTAAATGTACAGTCATCAGTAAAAAATAAAAGAGCCAATTCCTACCTAACAGCAGGGCAAGAATACGCAAAATGCGACCAAACCTTTGCAGAGCCGGTCCTATAATCTTCACGTGTGGCGTTGGCCTATAGTCTAAATTATAGCTTGCTTAGTTTGGTTTCAGCGAGACTAGAGTTTCATGAATAACAGCCACATTAGAACCAAATATCAACACCATTTGGAACGTGTTGCAATAAAGATACGTTTCGCTAAATGGTCAATGTTATATGCTTTTTTCCCATTCTAAAAGAAACATTCCAAGTTCAGCATCAAACCTCACTTCTTTACTCGCCAAGAGCCGTCTCCAGCAGTGGAAAGCCACGTCCATGTTTTTCTCTTGTTTTGCGTCTTATTTTCTTTGCAGCCGAACTTGGTTTCTTGTAGGGAGCAGGGGGTTGGGATGGTGATAAAGGTCACATGCCTAGAGCTTCAGCCATCTCTGTGTTTACTGTACCACTAACTGGGGGCTGACAAGCCAGTCGATGCAGCTCAACAGACTGGATGCTGTAATCTCTCATTATTGCCTCTCAAGGAACAAGTGGTATTGCAAGACAGGACGGGCTGAAGCTAATAAGTTAGCATGCAAATTACAGCAGATATCTCTGCAACACAATACGTACACGGACGTCTTGATATAACGTCAACATTGTTACTTCTTCACATTCTGTTGATAATGTTACTTCATTATAGTTGAAGTTTTAAACAAAAATTCCTGCATATTTTACATCATTGCACCTTTAACAGCAGAGGTTTGCATTAGCAAAGATGCAATATTATTATCTTACTAAATGTCAAATGAAGTGCTGCAACTTAGTAATGCAGAAAATAACAATAATACATTCCTTTTTCAAGCACTTTTCAAGAAGGAATGTTACAATATAGTATTTAATAGTATTTCAAATGTTTAAAAAATAGCAATCAGAATGAATGTCTTAATTGTATATCAAGGAATACAACAACTTACAAATAGACATAATTTGGTGGCAGTTTAAGTGGAAATCGAGTTCTTTCTCTGTGTAGTTTTGCCGAGACTGACCCGTTTTCTCACATATTATGAGTCTAATCCGGGTTTGAAGGAATGTAATTGTTCTTGAGCTGTAGTACATGCCTCTCAGCTCAGTGCTATATCCAGAACAGTAGGAATGAGTCAGACTCTTTATGATGACAGCTCTTTCTCCATCTCCCCCTCTTTCGTTCACTGCCTGCCTGACACTTTTTTTCTCATCCCCTTCTTTTTCTTTTCTCCGCTCGTTGTCTTCTGCGTCTCTATCTCCCTCCCTCCTCCGTCGTCTCCTGCTTACATAAGCTGCGTGGTGTGCAGTGACAGCGGAGACTTAAGGACCCATCACAGCCCTCACTCAACAGGAACCCCCTTTCTGTCTGTCTCCTTGTTTCATGGGGAGCCATGACAGCTGCACACTTGACCGCAGGCGAAAGTGGATAATAACAAGAGAGATCAAAGCAGAAAAAGATAACGCGCGCACACATGCGCTTTCTCTCTTTCCATCTTTGTGCATCTCTCTCCCACATACACTCCTTCGCGCTGACTCTCACTTGACACAGGAACATTACTTTCAAAGTGGACCCAAAAGTTCAAAGCAATAAATTGTTTTTTTATGTTTTATGATTAGGCCTATATTCAGTGAATGATTTATTAGACTGTCAGACACTGTCCCCTTGATAAAAGGAGATGCAGGGTTGACAGAAGTTGGAAGTAAATGAGGCATAAGGACGTGTCTGGTACTCAAAGAACCAGTAGGACCCCGAACTCCTCTGCAAATGTAACAGTCTGAGTTTAAAGGTCCAGTGTGTAGGATTTAGGGCGATTTATTGACAGAAATATGATATTGTATTCATAACTATGTTTTCATTTGTGTATATACATGAAATAAAGCTCAGAATGAGCCATTTATATCTACATAGGGAGTGGATCCTTTTTACGGAGTCAGCCATGTTACACCATTTTTAAGTTACCCGAAGGCCATAGGTTCTCCAACACACTTGGAAAGGGAGGGGTAAGCAGTCTGCAGCCTCATCTCTAGATGCCACAACATCCTACACACTGCCCCTTTAAAAAAAATACTAAATGCTAAATGGATGGTTATAAAACTCATCACAATGAAACCACCTAATCCACTGTTGCATTGCATTACTGAAGTATTATAACTACAAAAGAAAAGGAGAATGATGGTTTTCTAACATATACAGTAACTCTGTACATTGATTTCTTTTCTGCACTCTAGCAACTCACTGCATTAACAGTCTATAGCTAAACATACATTTACTCAATGCCAATTGTCGATTAATTACACTACAATAAATGACATTCATTTGCCAGACGCTTTAAGCCATAGCAATTCCCAAAAAACTAAATAGGAACAAGAGATAGACGTAGATCAAAAATTGGAAATACAATTTCCCCCCCAAAAAACGGAGCACTAAGTCCATCTTATTGCAATTCTCAATTCTCAATTACCCATATGCACATTGAACGAGTTATTCCTGTCATCATTCCTCCTGTCCATACTGGCAGGGAAGAGATCCCTTTGTAATGCGACTCCACTGTAAAAGATGGCTGACAAACTCCATAATCTCTTCTCAGCAGGTATGGAAAGAGGATATATGAGCATGTGAGAATTGTTTTAAGACTTACAAAAATCCTATAAGTTACAATTGTAAGATCTCTTTTTCACTGACACTATGATATCGTTCTTTTTGTATTAACCTTATAGAAAACAAGAAATGTTAGTAAAACAAAAACGAGTCCTGCAGATATTTGGTTGTTAAGCTTACATTATGAGAGGCTAACAAGAATACAAAATAGATGCTTTGGTGCCTGCCCTGATAGGATGTTTTTTCCTTCTTGCTGCTTTATTACTGGTCTCTGTTTGTATTTATGGGATTTGAAATGAGGCGGCCAAAGGAGAAGCAGGAGATAGAAGAATTATGGGGGCGAAGATGGCACAAAGTATATGATTATTGAACTGAACTGTGCCCCTGGTCTCCTACAGGCTTGTATTTTCCTCGAAGACAGATGCACACACACACACACTCACACACACGCACACACACACACACACACACACACACACACACACACACACACACACACACACACACACACACACACACACACACACACACACACACACACTGACAAAAGGGAAAGCCTTGCTTTTTTGTTTATCTCACCACTGCAGACACTCTGATTTCCCATGCAGGCTCACATATGTGATTGTTATGGCCACGGAGTGTTTGCTGGCACCTGACGGCAGATTTTTTTATTGCCTGTCTGTTGAGTGTGCGTGCACATTGTACATGCCTGTGCTTATTTGTGTGCAGTGATGAGTATTCTTTCGAGAGAAAAAACAGTAACCAGCAATACTTTTTGAACATTTGTGCTAAAAAGATGCTTTCAGCCAAATTTTCACCACTGTCCAGTTAAATATATTCTTTTGCATGTGTGAATGGTTGCATAGATGAGAAGGAATTTCCATGATTGTGACCTTGTAGTGCCATCCCAAATGATCTAGACATTTTGGTGATTATTCTTGTCTTGTGTTTTGCTTCTTTAGTGTTCTGGAGTTGTTTATTTCAGTCAGATATACAGCCCAGTTCAACATAGAACTGTAGCGAAAAATAACAATCAATATCAATATCAATACAGGAGGGAGATGTGTGGCAGGCTGCTTGTATTCTGTACACATAATAAAATGATGTATTTCTGTGTGTGTTTCTGTTTCTGTGGACCTGCAGCTGGTGATAAGAGGGTGATCAATGTATGCATAGCAATAATAGGCCAACACTGTTTTGATTTCAGCTGTGCGTAGGAGTCCCACACCAGGTGCCCAAATAAAATAAGATTAGCATTTATTTTCTCAGTGCAGTTAGAGTGCAGTGATTAATGCAAACCTGAGCCTCATTTATCAGTGTTTTCTCTTTTGCATGCATGAAATGCCATGATGCTTGACCAGTGACGTGCGGTGAGGTTCATGGCTGGGGAGGCACTAACAATTTTAACTAAATTTCAGATTTACAAATATATGAACCCATATGAACGAGTAGCTTATTCACCATTTTCTTGGCAGCATGAACATTGACTACTGGTTATTTTTCATATCTCATATCAGCATTCTATATACACACACAGGTAAGAACGTTACATTTATAGCGGCTCAGACAGGTACATGTATCCGGCTCACGTGCGCCCTCTTCGGTGCGGCAGAGTACTGTCTGCCTCACCTGGTGTCTTTTCACTGTGGTTTTATGTCACATCAGCAAGACTAAATATGTTACACACATACATTACATACATTAACTGGACTATGGAAAGCCAGGACGCATAATAAAAGTGTCTGTAAACATTATATTGGCGACATACAGAGAGATAGCAACAGGCACGCGCCAAATGCATGCGCTCAACCTAGTTTGCGAGGGATTGCGCAATCCGAGGTGAGGCTCAGCTCGTAGCTGCCTCAGCTCGCATCTCTCCTGTATCTGAACAGAGAATACGCAAATTCAGCGATTTTGACCATAAAAATGATCAGAATTATTGGAATCATACAGAAAATGCAGTTATAGCACAGACCAGTGGACAAATATACATTTATATTTATTTTATTGTTATTCGTTTTTTTACTTTACATGATAGCCTCCCCTGACCGCACGTCCCTGTGCTTGTGTGATTGTTAATTTGTTGATATATTACTGGATAATTTGTGTCAACTGTGAAAGTAAACAGAGCTCAAACTTGTGCCAGAATCACCCTTCTTCAGATGTGATGCATTCTAAAACAAACAGAGGTTTTTTTCTGCAGTTACAATAATTCACTGTGTATGTGCTCTCTATAACAATGAGGCATGTATCAGCTGTGGCTTGCTGTGTTGCAGTGGCCCTAGTCTCAGGTGTTAGGTGGTCATGCCAGACAGAAAGCAGCCCAGCCTGCATCTGAACACATCATCTATCCCCCGCAGTCTCATTCTTCACTGGAAGATAGAGCTCTCATCACTCACCCTCTCCATCAGCCTCGTGATTGGCTTATTATCAGATGTCCTGCACAGATGAAGAGTGGGCCATGCATCACTGCACACATCACAACACTTATGAACCCCTGTACACACACACACACACACACACACACACACACACACACACACACACACACACACACACACACACACACACACACACACACACACACACTGACTACACACACATACACATTTAAAAGTAATTTAAAAGGATAACACCTTTTTCCTCTCTGTCAGTTGTAAATGCCTAGTGGGACATAGGCATTACACACATACTTGCAAATGAACACACACTGGTGCACAACCATAAGAGAAGAAGAAATATAAGCATCTCAGAGGACGACGAAACAATGCTGCACTACAAAACCCGTTCGTCATCATGGACTACGTTTACTTGCACAAACTATTCCGTTCCCTTTTTCTGAAAAAGACGATATTCCTACAATTAATACATTAATATTTACATTACATGCAGTACATTACATTACATGCCGTATATACTGCGATTAATGTAAACCCTAACTCTAACTCCCATGACGTACGGCTACGTCCTTTAAATAACTAATACATTCATAAACCTGTTGATATTTAAGTCTTTCATAATGTTAAAAAGTAGATATGTTTCTCCTTCCGACCAGAAATGTGGGCCTTTCTTTCAGGCATGCATCTCTAGTTTGTTTGTGTACAACGAACAGAGCTAGCTGTAAACAGGCCTGAAGCTGTGTGTCTCCTCAAATGAGACGCATATTCCAAATGCGTTGCATACATGTCCAAAAATTGCTCCTAAAACCCGAATAATATCAACATATCCCACATGTCTTAATGCTACATTCGCAATAAGGCCTAATTTAGAATATCCCAAGTGGAATTCGCTGTTTTAATTATCCGTATCAAATTCAGACTATTGCTAAAGGCACACCAAGGCTGTGACGAATAAACAACATGAAATTGCAAAATGCTCTCCTGTGAATATTATATGTCTAGGGCTTTTATTGTGAAAGGTAAGAAGGAATTAGTGGATCTGCTACGCTATGCCTTGTCAAGGTTGCAAGTAGTAATAAAGTTAGCTCTCTTGGTTTTTACGTCACATTTTTTGGGAGGTTGTCACAAAAGATTATGTCGAGTTGCATTATGGGAAGTGTAGGATCCAATGTATTTGGAGCTTGACATTTACAAAGGACAATAATTCAGGATATGTCGGACTTTGCTGCTTCGATTTTTATTAGTCTCTCATGAGTCCCAAGACGTTATGGATGTGCAATAATAAATTGCTGGAGTGCCTGTTTATGGTTTTGAGGGCAAAATTGAACGACAAATATCCCCATACATGTTCTTATGGAGCCACACACCATAGCTGTACACTGAAAGGCTGCAGCAGGCTATTTAAAGTGCATAGCAACTATAATGTGGAGTTACATCACATCAGTGACTTCATAGTGCAGTCAAATGCATAGTGTGCCAGCTGTTACTACCTGTCTCTGTTTATGGAAAGGTTTGCAGGTCATATGCTTACAGGCTCTTCACTTGTCTAAGGGACCCATGTAGGAATAGTCTTCTACTTTAAAATCTTTATCTAAAATCATTACCAAACGGGATACAACAATGAGTCAAGTGGTGAGGGCCTGTGGGGTGTATTGGCCAGCTCTTCACTGGATGCATCTGCAGCAGAGCGTGGTTCTGGTGTAATAAACTGCAGTGTGCTGGAAAATCTCTCGTGTTTCAGGCCTGATTTCACTTTAGCCATGGAGCGACAGAAAGATGAAGACAGAGAGAGAGAAAGTGTGGTGACACAGGCTCAATGTTGGAGTCAACGGTCCAGGGATCGTGTCTGTGTCTTAAGTGTGTGCGAAAGAGAAAGAGTGAGAGCATGCACGTGGGTGTGTTGTTTTGCTTATAGCGGAGGATATATTTTCCAGTCTGAAGTGAACAGAGGTAACTACTAAAAGCTTCAACAGTCTCCCACCTTCCTTCTCCCTTATCCTCTTTGCACAAGCCATTCAATTCTGGCCTCTCTGCCATCGTGTCTCCAAATGCACTCTAATTCTGCAACCAATTTCATACTGTATTTCTGCCAAAGCCTCCATTTTCTCTTCACTTCTACCCACTCACTTGTCAATCTTCCTCTACTTCACGCTTTATATATTCTCATTTAGACCTCCCTCTTTCACGTTGGTTAATCTCTCCCTCTGCTGCTCCAATCCCCACCTTTCACTTTCCTACTTTCCAGGATATTCTGCTCTTTCTCTGCTCCATCCCTCTGTGCCCTTCTCCCTGACCTCTTCCAGCCTGGTTTTAAGCCTTCCTTCTGTAAACCCTGTGAGAGGCCCGAAGTGTTTAAACAGCGTGGAGCTGTACCACTTTTCTGAGGTCTCGAAGAGATTGAGGGTGTGTGAGGTTTACTATCTTTAATGTTTGTGTGTGTGTGTGTGCTTCAGAGACTGTCAGGGGAATTGCGAGAAGTACCAGTGTTGATTAATGCGCTGTCTTTTCTCCCCTCATGCAGATCGGACATCCAGGGAGGCAAAGGCAGCACAAGGACAGGAAGTGGGGCAGAAGGAAAGGGGAAGTCAGTTAATGAAAGAAATAGTTTCCACCTATTTTAGTGGAGAAATGTGCCAATTTTTCCATGTTGGATAGAGCACTATTAACATTCTGCTCATGTGGAAGTGGATGTTTAGAGTTAATGCAGCAGTGGAGGTGAACGTGTGGGTGGCAGAGTTGAATAAAGAAAAGCAGCAGTTTCAACTAAAGTGTCCTTGAGCAAGGTTCTTGAAGGTCAGTTGTTTCGCGTTGTTAAGTACAAACTGCACATATCTGTCTATCCTTCCAAACAGCTGCTGATTTCCACTCATTTATCAACCGTATAAATCAGCTGGTTAGTTTTAGTTGAAGCACTTTGGTTAAGGCCAGGGAAAGATTGTGGTTATACATTATATCAAAACAAGCAATAATTGCAGGTCTCTGATAGGACATAACTCCAAATCGGAAAGTGCACAATTATACAATAGGGATACTGGAAACATTAGGCAGATGCTTTTGTTAAAAGCTCATTTTGTGACACAGCAGAAAAGATCAGGAGGATCGACCCACCAAAACTATAGTCAACAATAAACTATCCATTAAGTCAACAATAAACAATAAACTCAGTCAACAATAAACTATCCATTAAAGGGAAACCTTGCTGTTCTTCAACCGACTTCGTATTGTTGCGGTGTTGGTGGTATGTGGAAATGAACGATGTTCGGCATCCCTCCAATAGCGGCAGAGGTGCCCAGAGCTCTCCTTGCTTTTCTTCGAGGGTCACCCGGATGAAGTGAAAAGCATTATTTCATGTAATCTGGTTCCGGGTGCCGGTAACACAGAGGTAAGTTAAACATTGTTCATTTGCACATACCACCAACACTACAACAATACAAAGCCGGTTAAAATATCGGCAAAATTTCCCCTCAACAGTCACTTTTGCAGAAGACTTTTGAATGCAAGAAACAATTAAATTATTCTTGTATTGTCACAACATCCATGTTTCCTTATTTTGGCAAAAATAAAAAGATATTTATATAAATAGCTGAAATAAAGATATTATAAAATAAATCTTTAATATCTATTACTGTACATTACATTTAAATCTTCCTTCAGCATTCTGGCAACACAGTGTAAAGCAGACAGTAAAGGGCAACTAAATTTCATTTTCAACAGCAACAGTGCTCATGGACTGTGGGATGAGGGTTAGTTTATTATGTCTCTGTTTAGGATGGCACAGCAGAGGGCACACATGATTTGTTGTACACATGTTTGAGTCTCCTGCAAGATGGAAGAGTCAGTGTTTATTGCGTCACATACTTTCAATAATGGACATTAGTGTAGGGAAGCAGTGAAGCCTGCAATTTAAAACCCTCTCAAATTGCTTGATTGCTAAAACATGTATGGTCTTTTAATGCCCACACTACTACAGCCACCAGAGCTGTGAGGTAGTAAATGGAGAATTGTGGCCCATTGGTAGCACTGAGGTGTGAATGTATTTACATAGTGTAAAGTTTAAGCTAAAGCACTGATGGAAAAGAGTATCTGTGCTCAGCCCTCAATTTCTGGATGGAGGCTTTATAAGAGAGAACTCAGGTGGATGAATGTGGTCATGAGGTGTGATAAGGGCGTCGAAGAAATAATTGCAATTCTCCCGTCATGGAGGCTTGGGCTTACATTCTGCCGGCTAGCACTATAGAGCAGGTGGATGGAGGGAGATATAGACATGGAAATTAATTACAATTCTCCCTCTCCTCCCCTTCTCTTTTTATGCATACATTACCACTCACTGCTCCTGACTTTAGGGTTGAGAGGCGCAAAACTGTGAGGAGGGCAGAGAATGAAAGGTTAGATTGGGGAGACTGAAGCTGAGAGAGGTAGCAGAGTGGTGAAGGTGAAAGATTAATAACCGCCTTATCCTTCGCTAACGGGCTACTAGATGTAGTTATATCCACAGCCATCAGTATGTCATGTGTGTTGGCATTTGTTAAACCTTTATTCATCCAGGGAAGGCTTACTGGGCTTGGATATGAAATCTGCTTCATCGTTACAGCACTCCCAAGCTTTGCTTTTGGGAACATTGACTGCAGAATTTCCCAGCGAGGGAAGTGTTTTGGTAAACTCTATCTCACTCTAAAACATTTTTTAATAATCAGCTTTTTATGAATAATGAGGTATAACACTTTGTGCCAAAATCAACTGTTTTGGTTAATTATCATGACATAATGTTTTTAATGAATCTTATGATAATTAAGTCCTGGTCAGAAACATGAAGACCAGAGTGGATGGTACAAGTTTGACAATAAATAAGTGAATTTATATTCCCGTTGCTAAATGTCAGAAAGCTAACTAGACTGAACATTTCAACAATTTAAAAGAGCATGTTCACGGCTGGCTAGCCCGTTAGCAGTTAGCTCGCCAGCTATAGTAGTTTGCCATCTACTTTGCGATGGAGATGCCACTGATCAAATGTGAAGCAGATCACTCAAAAATGTTTTACTGTGAAATATTTAATAAATAGTATAGAAGATTTTTACCCCCCAAATTCCAACTTTGATAATTGCTTATCAAGGCCGTGAACCTTAATCAATTGTTTTATTATAGCCCAAACCATGATGTACTTTAAAAGTCTTTTTTATGCCTAAACCTCACCAAACCTTAATGATATGTTTTCACATCATAAAATTAAGTTTTTTTGTAACAGCTTCAGACGGTGCAGTAAAATGATGTTGTCTTTCTAATGTTTTATATTAATGAGTTTCAATTGAACACTGTCTCCATTTTCCCTATGAGTAATGCCAAATGACATACTGTAGTCCTTTCTAAGAACTTTACTTTGAATTTAAAGTTACATATGAGTTTATTTCTATAGGAAATTAGAACCTTTCTACAGCCGTTCTGGGATTCAAGCCACAGCCACATCATGTGCTAATGTGTGTCTGTGTTCCCCTTCACAGTGGAAGATTGTACCATAGTCTTGATTTTACACAGAGCATACCTTCCCTGGACATGGCTCCTGATACATTACAGTACATTCATTCTTTTCATCTAGCAAAACACACAATTATTTGTACTTAAATATTTTTGTGATATAGAAAGTTTCTTTCTCTGTGCACTTCCAAAGTAATGTGCTTTCATCAATCATTCGAGTGCGTAAATGAACCAAAGAAACGGTTTAGACGGAGCTGTTGTTCTCAAAGCAGACATGGATTGAGTGTGCCTGTGTGTGTGTGAGTGGGTGTGTGTGTGTTCCTTTATTGGGTTTTTAATCAGGGCGTCACACTCTCCGTTCCGATTAGGTACAGCAGGCACGGCTCTCTAGCAGGCTGCTTCTGAACAACAGCACTCTCTAAAAAGCAGATAATGCTTCAACAGCTCTCTCTCTCTCTCTTTCCTTCTCTCTTTCTACTTTTCTCTTTCTCCTCCATATCTGCGGTCCAAATGAGATCGATGCTGTGAGAATATAGATCTCCACGTTAACAGGAAAGTGAGAGTAGCCTCAGGTATGAGATGTCTGTTGTGTCACGTGACAAAAAGAGAACAAGTGAATCTAATATGAGGAGCAACCAATATGATTCAGTGCTGTGTCCTCTGGCCTACCACATGTCACAAACCATTTTCAAAGATCATCAGTTCCAAGGCACAAACTCACACACTCACATACACGCTGCAGAGATTCACGTGCACAGTAATTGTGTTCTTGTGTTTGCGCTTCTGCAGTGACAGTATGTGATGCCCACACTTCGTTCCACACGTCAAAAGACATTATTGTTGTTGCTTCCCATTAATTGACTCATCTTTCTTTCATTTCATCTCTAGTCAGCGTGCACAAGGATTCATCTCCAGGCTCCGTTCCCGTCTATTGGAGACATTATGACGAAAAGAAAAAGGGAAGCAAAAGGGAAGATAAATATGTGCATAAACAATTGTGATTTATGTGTGAGTTTCAAAGTGTGTAAAAAAAAGTTTATCTCATCAAGTTAGTATCATGAAATATGAGAGAAGCTCTTATAAAAGAGGAGAGAGGGCGACTGTTCAATCAACGCTCCATTGTCTTTCCAGTACGATGATATTCATAAATACATTTCAGCTCCAGACACAAAAGATGAAATGCACACCTGGGCACCGACACAGTATCACACAGCATAATCAAACCTATTGTGAACTGAGTATAAAACTCAGTTCACGACACAGGATTAGTTCAAATGCATTTTTTTGTTTCAGTTTCCAAAAAAAGCAACAATTACACAGATAAATTCTTCTCTGACTACATTTTGGGCAGCTCATTAGAAGCTGAATGTGTTCTTCTTTTGTACAAATAAACATATTTTGGGTACATTTATTGTTAATCTCCCTCCGTATTATTTGACTATATAGTTCTTGATAACAAGATTAAGAATCGGCAGTCATGCTAGTGGCTGAAGCTGTACTCAGGCACAGTGGTGCTTTGAGCTAAACGCTAACATCAGCATGCTAACATGCTCACAGTGACACAGCTGATAATAAGCAGGTGTTTTCAGTATGGACAAAAGCGGTAGACTGTGAATATCCTTCTGTCTTCATGTGTTGTGACAGACAGCAACCTGTCCAGAGTGTACCTCGCCCCTCGCTCAATGTGAGCTGGGCTGGGCTCCAGCCCCCTGTGTCCCTGCACAGAATAAACACGTGATGGAGAATATGTCTGTGAATTCAATGGAAACTGTATTGAGCGCTGTGCCGCAGCCTTAGCATCATAATTTCTGTTGTAATCAAAGCACGTAAAGACAACATACTGTAATGAACTGCTTGGTTAAATACCCAGAATTTGCCTATAACTCAAGCAGTCTGGAGCGACTAGGTGATGGGATATTGCTTGAGCTACTGTGACAGATGCCCTATTATTGGCTCTGAATGGGAACTGTTGCTTCACAGGGAGGATGCCTTCTACCTTCTGTTCATTCCAGCCACATTTCTGATAATATTAAATCAGGAAGTGATTTTAAGAGGAAGGCAATCAGCCACCACCACACCATCGACCCACCAATGCACACTCCATGCACACCAAAGTTTTCAGAGTCAATAAGGTATTAAATCCCTCAAGCTGGACAATTGAGATGTGAAAGCTGAGACGGACACTAGATTAATTCTCCTTTAGCTCCACATGTGTCCCACTGATTAAAACTAAACACATATCAGACAGACTACATTCTGCTGCTGCTCTCTTCTCTGCAGTGGCCTCTAGTGATTTTCAGATTTGATCGTAAAGTTTTAATTATCACATAAAAGGCCTCACTGGACCTTCTAGCTGACTCCATTTTCAAGCATGCTATTTCCTTATGTTCAACGAGAAGGCCCACAGGTCCCCACAGGACTCCCGACCATTCGAGTCAATATGAAAATCAAGAAGCCTTTCTTTTTTAGACTGAAACTAAAAAAGCTTATTAAATCTAAATCTGTTAATAATTTCACCAATCAATCTACTAATAAGAATAATAAATGTGTTGTTCCACCCTAACGAGTTCAACCAAACTTACAGGAAAGTAAGACAGGCGTCAATCAAACATAGTCTGTACAGTACACATGCACACAGTCCTGAGTCGAACAAGTGAAAACCTGTGAGTGTGTGTGTGTGTGTGTGTGTGTGTGTGTGTGTGTGTGTGTGTGTGTGCGCGCGGGGCGTAAAATATGCTGGTAAAAATATGTGAAAGCAAAGTAGTTTGCAAATAAATTGATCTGTAACCCGCTGGGTTTTTTTTTTTACAAATCGGAGGCTATTTTCTATGTTTTGTATAGTTATGTAATATGTAATAAAGTTTTTAAATGTCTAACTATTTAAATGGAGAGTTGTGTGATTTACTGAAAACATTGAATGCAGCACAATACGTTTAAAAAAAAGATGTTTAAGTACAGTGTTTACACGTAGTGAGGTGTCAAAGCCTAGTTTACTTAATTTATTGTAACTCTTATTAGTCAGTCATGAGGCAAAGTCAAGTTCCTGAGTTATTGCTCAGCTGGGGGGCGGGAG
This sequence comes from Cottoperca gobio, assembly GCF_900634415.1. Taxonomy (NCBI): domain Eukaryota; kingdom Metazoa; phylum Chordata; class Actinopteri; order Perciformes; family Bovichtidae; genus Cottoperca; species Cottoperca gobio. Next base: position 13,916,770 of record NC_041371.1, read on the forward strand.
AACAACAACACAGGGCCGATAGAGAGCAGCTCGTTCCCGCTTCGCTGTCTGGTCGCCTCTCGGTGTGAGGACGGAGAGAAGCTCCAGAGATTCACGGTGTAATATCACTGACAATGCGCTTTGATAAGAGTGATATTAAAGTGGGAAAACACAGTGAGTTGCAGTCGCTGCTATTTAAAGTTACATGACGTGTTTTTAGATTATCGAAGTTTTCGGCTATGCTAACAGCCTCGCTAGCGCTAAGCTAACATTTGTGGGTTAGGATTTCATTAGCTGTGGTGCTAACCTTCAGCTAGCTCCAGGATCAGCCCCAACAATGGACGACAGGAAACAAGATGGACTAGGTGACCAGGAAAATAAAATCTGTACCTCGACCAGGGAGGAGAGACTTTCCTCAACAACTGTCAATGAACGTGTGTGAGGAGCCTTCCCGTTGATAAAGGACTGAGGTAAACCAGACTCCTGGGTGAGTATTTGTTTGTTGTTCTTTGTGATTTTTTGTTTTTATAAATCTTTATTGATAATAGAAATCACACCTGCACAAACAAAATCATACAGACAACAAATCATCAAAGCCAGGGGGATCCCTTCAAATGTATTTTATTAGGATAAAACCCCTTGAGATGTTCAATGTTGTCTTCGAGAGGGTCTCAACATAAATCACAATTACAGAGGAGTGACAGATTTAATAAAAAATAGAAATATAATTATCAGTACGGCAATGTACAGACAGACAAAAAAACTAGACAAAGAGGAGGTGATCCTTAAGTGATTGCAGTCACACAAGGCTTGTGATCAGAAGGGATGGAGCCTACTAATGAATAAAAAAATCAAAATACCACCGATAATCACACATTTGTGAAGATTTCCATATTGTGCATTGATAGAAATGTGTAAAGTCACAGTTGAAGTATTCATTAGAAGCTTTAGACACAGTGCATACTGTGAATCTGTCTCACTGCAGATTGCTCAGGCCAAAAAAAAGGTGTTCAGGCTTGAGAGTCTCGTGGTCTGTGGGTCTAAGTGTAAAGACAGGTGGGGTAACTGGTATTTAGGCCATCCCAGGTCCCAGTTTAGCCCTTGTGAGGGTGAAACAGATGTAAATGAGCTTTTAAGCTGTAGCTAGTGAAGCGGCATTCTCTGGAGCTACCTCATTTATCTCCCTCATCCTCTCCTAAGCTAGGGATCCAGACAGCCGTTGGAGGCTTGTGCCTGAGTTTTTGGAAGCGAGGGAGTCATTTGGGACGGTGACCCAGATGCCCTGATCTTCTGTCCATCATGCCTCTGTTTCAGGCCTGAAATACGCTCATCTCCCAGAAGCTATGCCCGTCTCTGTCTGGGCTCTTGTCAGGAATGTTCTGACTAAGAGCCCTGTGGTCTGCAGTGGCACGATAACAAAAACATCTCTTCCCTGTTAGGCGGCAAGCGCTTCTCTCTTTTGGTAAAAAAAACAAACAAAAAAACATCAGGCGTGGATTATAAGAAACAGATATCTGAAAAGATATTTAGCATCTTTAATTACATTGTCACACCTAATATTGTGCATTCCCTCGATGTGTGTGAAGCTGTTGGATTACAGTTGCCATGGTTTCTTCTGTTTTGATCATTCTTATATAATGTTATTGGTGGCTGGTTGCTGTGAAAAATGAACACACACGCTCACAGTTTGTGTCAGTAAATGTTGCTAACCACCCCCACATCCTTGTCCTTCCTCGAAGAGAGCAGCCTGAGGACAAACAACAGCTCCTCTCACATCTTGCGCTCTCTTATATTCTTCTCACCCTCTCTCTCTCTCTCTTTTTCTCCTTGTAACCCTCTTATTCCCTCTTCCACCACTTCACCATGCCTTCTTTTACCCTTCTCTCAGCTTCATTGTCACCATTCTCCCTCCTCTGCCCCAGTTCTCCCTCAATCCACTTTATCGCTCTCCAGTCATAGCCGTATTGATTTTCACAAGGCCTCTCCTGTCATATCTCCATATCTCTTAATTCCCACACTCACTCCATCTCTCTCTCCACCTTGCAGGGTTGTTTCCATTTTCACATGCAAACACAATCACACAATCTCTCCCTGCCTCTCTATCTTCGGCTATCACCGTGCGGCACACACTATGTGTCTTTCCCTTCCAGATATGATTATTTTTAATCTCTTTTTCTACCTTTCTATCAATCTCCTCTAAAATATCTCCACCCCATTTAGTTGTTTCTCACTCACTTTAAAAAAACCCAAAACATTTTGACACTCCTTTTCATCTCACCTGTCTTTTTATGTCCGTGCTTTTGTTGTGACTTTCTGTTGGACTTCACACACCGGCTCAGGGCTGCCTGCTGAGGCGTTCATACGTGGTGGAAGAGGGAATAAGAGCACAGCAATGTGTGCTTGTTGTGCCTTCAGGGCACAACATAGCTGCAGAGTGTTTATATGTTCAAAACGCTGATAATGCCACTTTCTCTCTGATGGTATCACAAAGAAAAACACTTTGTGCGTCTGTGCCATGCTGAGGATGTACATCCAGTTCAGAGTTTTTATTGCTTGTTACTGCACAGCAGCTGCTGTGGAGGTAAAGGAGAGAAACACCTTACAGCCGTCTCACTGCAGTGAATCCACAATCTTACCTGTACTGAAGTTCTGAGTAAATCCCATGTGTGTATGCCAAACAAATGCCGATTGGCTGTGCAGGAAAGGATAGCAGGTTTCACGGAGGCTAGGCCAATATGGGACTAAAACAAGAAATCAGATTGCAAAAGCACTCGGATAGATTCTTTATTCTCATTTTATTTATTATTTATACTTTATAATTATTCATGGTTGAAAACAACTTTTTATGCCTGCATTTGTTTTTGTTTCTATGTAACATAACTTTTTAAATCCACTTTTGCTTTTATTATCATTGATAATAAAAGACAGTGAGGATGACATAGGGAGAAATCAATAACCGAACCGGTGATGTTGCAATAACAAGGTATGCATCTTAGACCACAAGGCATCAGACACATCCCTGATGATAACTTTATTTCTATAGCACTTCTCATATACAAAATGCAGCTTGTGTGATTTTTATGTATTTCTATTTGTTTCAGAAAAAATGCGATGGAAAAAACATTATAACTAATAAATCAATCGAAAAAAGTAACGTAGGTAGAAAGATGCATCACAAAAATGTACGAGATGTCCTAAAAGTGCTCAGAATAATAGAAAATGAATGAAATCAAATACAACTGAGCAAACCCATCATCTGATAATGAAGACTGATATAGTCAAAAGCTTTGAGTGGAAATGTATAATGTCTGGTAGATATTAGATGATTTATTTCTGATGTGTTATTGGTAGTTCTGAGTATCTTAAGCCTGGAGGTGTTGGCTGTAACAACACTTAGGACTTGGGACTCAGACTAATTCTTGGACACACCTAAATATATTTGTCGAGGCGCCAAATTGTTGGTTAGGAGTCTAGAGGAAGATATGAATCACACTTATTTTTTGGACAAGATAGAAACTGGGTGTTCGGAGCAGAACACACACACACACACACACACACACACACACACACACACACACACACACACACACACACACACACACACACACACACACACACACACACACACATACACACGGTGCTCTCAAATGTTTACTGACTTGCAGATCCAGAAACATGTTTCAGGCTTCAGGTTGTTTTGAACATGGAATCATGAACTTGTTGTCGTACAAGACTAACATTTCCAACTTTGCAATTGTCGGAGCTCAGTTGTGCCATTGTGAGAATCTGAAGGCACTTCATAGGACATATTTCTTACTTAGAATATTGGTACTTAAAAATTGATTTTGCTTGCTTCATGTAATTTCAAGCAGCCATCATCTTATCATACGAAAGTTCAGAATATGCTGGACGTTATGCATGTTATCGCTTTCAAGCTAATCCAAACTAGCATGGAAATACTCTGGGCCAAAAGCGAGAGATTAGAGGCATCAGCCCACCCTCAAGGTACCTGCACGGAAGATCAGTCCATCAAAAACCTATTTTCTAGAGCCTGTCTCCTGCCCAGTTTTCCTTATCACCTTTTAGGCATCTTCTTCCTGACTCACCAAGCTTCTGTTGTCCTCTCTCTCCCAGTCCCTCCCTTAGCTCCCACTTTCCACCCAGATCACGTCCCATTTGCTCCCTGTTTCTCTCCTTTATTGTCTTTTATCTTGCTTTCTACTCGTGAACAAATCATTATCCCTTTTTTATATCCTCCATTTGTCCATCGACCATCTCCACCCCTCCGTCTGCTTCTAGTCTCCCATTTCTTTTTCTTATCCTTCAGTTTCACTGTTGCTTTTCTACCCCCACCCCTTCTCCAACTCCACATACTCCTCCTGCTCGCCACCCAGCTCACGTCCAGGTCTGCTTCCACTGATAAGACTCTCAGTAACACCCACACGCAGAGGAACAGATAACAATGTTGCTTTGCCAACATAGTTAGCATCACAGTTAACCGCTATTCCTCTCTTCCCTAATATCATCGCTAATGAATGTGTCATCAGTGATCTTTCTCTCTGAGCCAAATAGAAGCAGTGAGTAGACAAGAAAGAAAAGATGGAGAGAGGGAGAAGGTGAACAAAACGGGACAAAAGGTTCTTTCTTTTTTTTGTAAATCCATTTTGTCTGTGGCTGCACTGAAAACAAAGTTATTACCTACACAAGCTCAGGTGGAGCGAGGTGAATAAGCTGCTCTATCTGAGACCACAGGCCGAGCTACGGAGGAGTCAGTTTATTATTGTCAGACACAGATAAAGTTCTTCTGTCTGAGCCACACTAACGGAGACTTTTCCCAATCAAGCACCAATAAACACAAGTCTCAAGTAATACTAAATTAGGCATTAGTAGGCATTCTTGAGAAAGGCGACACAAGCATATTATATACAATTATTATTTTTTAAAGTGAAGCGAAAGATTAAATATTTGGTTTGGGACTGATTTGACTTGCTTATAGCTAAAGCTGAACTTTGTACTCATTTCTTGTACTGAATAAGGGCTGTGGATCTCTTACACCTGGACAAACGGACAGTTTAAACAGAAGAGAGCAACCAATAACTCTTGATTGACCTGAACAATCTGAACCCAAGTACTTGAACAACCATTGAATATTACATGTATAGATATTTAACAAATGACAGCTTTATGTTTTGGAGTTTCAGAGCTCCACATCCTCAGTATAGAGTTACTTGATGGGAAATAGCTCAGGTCATATGAGAAGCGTGTGGTATTTTTGTGAGTGTGACCACAGTCAGAGATGTAATTCCACTTGGCTCTTGACTGTCTGCTGGAACAGGCTGAAATGCAGAGAAGTTGCCAAACGAAACAGAAATAAACGAGGCTGTGATTAGTTTAACGACACAGCTGCTGATAGAGAGCATGTAGGCTTGACAAAAAAAAGACATCCATAATGTATGCATGTTTAAATCAAATTTCCTGTTCGAAGAAGTTGCTCTTTTTATGGAATTGATTAGCATACCTTTAGGTGCTTAAGCACAAGGTGACGAGGAAAGGTAAGTGTGAGCATTAATCATTTCCACAACTGAAATTAAAGCTTAACTTTGATGATAATGAAAAATTGACTCAATAGCTTCATGTATTGCATATCGTTTCCTCACATTCATCTCTCTTATACAGGTATGATTTGTACCAGTTAGTCTCCTGCCAGGTCCCATCCAAGCCATCTGATATCATCATTCATTTCCGACCCACGTCGCACATACACTCACAACTCAAATGTCATCCTATTCTCTCCTAAATGTCAGTGCAAATGAAAGTCCTCCCAAAAGTGGGGCTTTGAGGAAGGAGACTGTCACTTGGCTGCTGTTTAAGACCCACGCTAGTATCAAATTCTTACTTACATTTGCTGCCATAATCTGCACCCACTGTATAGACATCTTGTGTATGCAGTCACTGTGCACCCACCAAGATATCTTTGCCATCCTTCAAGGTAGAGACACTAAACAAATGACAGAATTGTCGGTGGAGCTGGAAATTGTTTCATGACCTTGAAGAAAAATATTTCTGCCTTCCTGTTTCAGCAATTGTGGGTCAAAAACACACTTCAATACTCAGATTGTTCTTAAAACTATCTTGTTATCTTGTTCTTATTTCCACTATTGTTGGATTCTTGGCTTTGACATCCATTTATCAGAGTACCTAACCAACATCTCATTCATTAGAACCTGCCATTTGGAAAGTCTTTCTTTGAACCTTCTCCACACCTTGAACAGAGACATGGGCAAACACAATCATCTCTGCTAGATGTGCACCAGTCATTTAATAATAATAATAATAATAATAATAATAATAATAATAATAATAATAATAATAATAATAATAATAATAATAATAATAATAATAATAAGCTTTATTTGTATAGCACCTTTCATACAAGAATTGCAGCCCAAAGTGCTTCACAGCAAAAACTAGTACAATTAGTACAAGATTAGACATAATAAGAGCATTTACAGTACAATAATCACAGTGTCGATGTAAATGAGTCTGAAGTACCATTATAAAAATAGCCGAATTAAAATAGTATAAAATAACAGATAAGACAATATGAAGTGTAAGGATTTACAGTTAACCCTCTTTCACTTTAAACAAGCTGACCCACTTGGAGGTTTGCCAAGTAATGTCATAGGTGTATACCCGAAACACAGAGTACCATGACTATGTTGTCAGTGGACAGACTAGTCCCGGATGCGTTAGCTTGGCGTGTGGAGAAGCAGCTGACCTCTGCCGCAAGGGAACAATTACGTCTCTTGGAAAGTCCAAAGTTGTCTTATTGACATTTGTGTTGTCTTATTTAAAATGCTAAGATTAACCACAGGCAGGCCCACATTCACTGAAGCTAACCTTGAGCTAGCTGTTGATGGTCAGTCTGCTTGTTAATCACAATATCCTGATAATGTTGAATTCAGAGTATGCAACATGTGGAGTCTTTAGAGTCGTGTAAAGGCAGAGACAGAGCTGGGCTGGGTAATGGAAAGCATACGTTGTAGAAAGAAAGAAAGAAAGAAAGAGAAGGAGCCAATTAATGTAAGTAATTACTTATTCTGTTGAGTAATTGGTAAATTAGAAAATGTTAGTGAGTACATTTCTAGATTACATTTTCAGGGTCCTTGTGTTGTGCATGTTGGCCTTCTGTCGTGGCTTACTGGGACACTAATAGAACAGAGCCGTTGTTAATGGTGCTAGTAACACCCGTGCTGTGTGAAGAATGAGATGATTAAACTGGTGCATTTAAACATATTTTGGCAGTGATGAACATAGAGTGCAGAAGTGAGTCTTGCTGCAGGAGTGGAGGAGGAGTATTTGGGTAGTATTGAGTAATGCTGCAGCAGGGGAGAGCATTGAATAGAGGTTAGTGAGAAGATACATTGTTTTGCCGCTTAATGTGAAGTTGCACTGAGGCTTCCGCACAGGAAAAACACGTGATGTAGTATGTTTATGTGTGTGTAGGCGTGTGTGATTGGCTCAGAGGTTGGAGCGGTAGGTGTTTGCTGGACTTGGCCTCCACCAGCCATCATGTGCCCGACCCCTGGCCAGACTTCTCCTCTCCTGCGATGAGCTGTTAACTGACCTCAGGGGCAGTCAGTCAGGCTAGAAGAGTGTGTTTTTCTGCGTGTGTTTCTGTGTGAGTGTGTGTTTGGACCTCAGTACCCTTTGATCTGATTTACCCTGACAAGGCAACAGAACCGAACTATAAAAATGTCTATTTTCTCTCTTTCGTTTGCTCCCTCTCCCTCTCTGCATGCTTCAGGCTAAATGGGGGAGATGATTAAACGGAACAAACCAACTGGAGGAATGACATTCCCAAGAGTAATCTTTTGGAGCCCAAATCTCCATTTTGACCATCCCCATCAACGTCGGTCTGTTAGTCCACCACTTTGGTGCAGACTGAAGTATCTCAACACAGGTTAGATGGATTTCCGTCAAATTGACATTCATGGTCCCCAGACGATGTACCCTAATGACTTTGACATTTACCGTTACCAGATGTGTTCTTTTTCAGTGAAATGTCTATTACATGTCGACAACTATTGGATGGATTTCTATGAAATCTGGTGCAAAGATAGACGACTCCCTCAAGATGTATTGTAATAACTAATGGCAATGCTCTGACTTTTCATCTAGAGCCATCAGATCAAACATTTTAATTAGCCTAATTATTTGATTTATGACACAATCCCTGCAAAACTAATGAAAGCTGTGCTTTGTGTTTAGCAAATATTGACCAACATGTTAAATATTATACTTTCCAAATATCAGCATGTTAGCATTGTCAATGTGAGCATCTTAGTATGCAAATGTTAGCAGTTAGCTCAAACCACCAATGTACTTGTTCAGAGAATGGCACCTTTCAGAAAGGAGTCTCCTATAACGTGACTCGAATGTAATGATTTCACATGAATGGCACACGAACTGGGGCTGTGTCGTTTTGTGCTCTTATTGCATTTGTTGTTTTAATTTCAATTGGTTAAAATCTTATTTATATTTATATTATTATTCATTCAACTGTAATCTTAACACATGGTTTTGTCTTTTGTAAAGAACTTTACAATTTGAATTAATGTGATTTATTTTCCTCTCTTCCAGTCTCAAAACACAATAATCTTTGCTCTCAGTTTTTTCGTTTTTCTCCCTGCCTGGCTGTTTAGACAGACTCCCTAAACCACACGCCCGGCAGCACACTGAATTGTGAATCCAAACAGCCGGAGCAGCAGCAGATAGACTGACTGAGAAAGGGGGAGGGGGGTAGAGAGAGAAAGAGAGAGAGAGAGAGAGAAGACAGAGAGAGAGAGAGGAGAGAGGGGGGGGGGGGAGAGAGAGAGGAGGAGCGAGAGCGACGACGAGAGGAAAAGAGGAGACAGGAGAGAGGAGAGAGAGAGAGAGAGGGGAGGGGGGGCAGGCGAGAGGAGGAGAGAGAGAGAGAGAGAGAGAGAGAGAGAGAGAGAGAGAGAGAGAGAGAGAGAGTAGCTTTACATGTAGGGTTCCATTTTAATCTATTTTGGTTGCCTGGGGGTTTCACTTAAAGGTTGAAATGCCAATGTTGTGAAAGCTGAGACCCTGAACTATCTAGCGCTTAGTTTTGTGATCAGGAATACTTTCTACCAATTTTCCCTTATGTCAGTTATTACTTTACACTCAATGACTAGACGGGATCAACTGCAGCAGTGTAGATGGTCGATTGTTTTGGCAGGTGGTTGGTTTAGCGAAGCGTTCAGAGTTTCTCTTTCTGGTCTCGTTTGCAGTGAGCACAGAGAAAATGATTACAACAGGGGAAAAAATGGATATAAAGACACAATTACTTCAGAGAATTGAAACATGCCCACACACACACACACACACACACACACACAATTCATTGATGTCTGTCATGGATTTGATGCTCTGGACTGCACAGCACTGTTGCTCATTATGACAGAGAGGAAAATAACAAAGCCAGAATTGAGTGGGAGCAAAATCAAGCAAGGAACAAAGTAACATAAGACATCAAAGAAGTGAAGCAAAAATATTTCTCAATATGCGTGTTCTCAGTGACTGAAGTGCGATAGGAAAAGCTAGAACACCTCGATATCAATACCAATCAGGTGTGCATCAGATACTCACTCGCTGGTTATACTGGATGTAGAAAAGAAGTGAAACAGTCAACAGCACAGAGACATTCGAAACCAATGAGTTATAACTCGTATAATGAATTCAAATGGATAGGTTTGTTCTCTCCAAGATACAAGTATCAACTCAATTCATAGACCTTAACATTACATAAAGATACACACCTCCCTTTACAGTAAACCTTTTTAATGTTCAAGTCACGACCATTTATAAATAAACTGGAGGGATAGATGAATAACAAAGGTCCTGTCTCCCGATGTTAAGAAATCCCTTAAATAGTTCCTGACTGCACAAACACTCACTTGTTCTTGGGTACATAGTCTAATCTTGTACCAAGTCTCATTGAACGAGGTAGGGGACCTCTGGTGAGTAAGTAACTGGATAGGATGAGGAGGATGTGATACAGGCTGCCGGTCAGCGGCCGAGGGGCAGAAAGAGATTATATCTATCATATAAAATGTTCAATATGATTGGCTGTTGAGCAGCAGCCATTGCAGCATGCTGCAGAAAGAGATAGAAGGAAAGCCGACATTAGTCAAATGCATATAGGCTACATAACGTCCAGTCAATAGGATATAAATGATAAGATATTTATCAGATAATGTAACTTAAAGAGGGAATTTATTAAACTAATAATTGCACTGCCAGTATTCGTGTTTAAGTGTAGATATGTTAACCAATAGCCAACGTCCCTGCAGTCCACAGCAAGCACACAAACACACAAGCCAAAAATGGATTGAAAGACAAGGCATCAGACTAAACATTAGGCTACAGCCACACTGTGCCTACATTAAACTTCACGGTATCTGCAGGTCTTGAAAAGTATTATTTAAGCATTGAATACAGTTCCCTCAAAAAAGGCTTTTGTGTACAATTTATGAAAGTCTTGAATATTTTCTCTCGCTTGCTGATGGCAGTGATGTTGTCTTTCAAAGCGTGTACTGTATGTACGGTACAGACGGCTCATCGTCTCAGTCTGAGACCTGAATCAATGTAGTATTAAAGCCATCTTTAAAAGTCTTACATGTAACTGATATACCATGCTGTATATAGTTCAGTGATTATTAATTGATTAATTGCCTCTATGTTTTATGGATTTGCTTGTCAGACTCCCTGCTGTGCTCGGACACCCCTCACTGAGGTCTCAGCGTTGGTGAAGTTCAAAGTAAAAACATGTGGCACACACACACACACACAGGGATGAAACGACCTTTTGGGCTCATCTCCCTTCTAATCCACTTAGCTTTGTCTACCTTCTGCCCACACACCAACCCAGACAGCTCCTGTCTTAATGCAGGGACAGTGTGTTGTGTGTGTGTGTGTGCATGTGTGTGTGCGTGTGCGTGTGCGTTGGAGTCAGGGTTCCCACGGATCCTAAAATGTCTTAAATGTAGTTTTTTATATTCAAGGTCTTATATCTGGAATTGTTGGAGGGATAGACATACATCTGGGTGTGCGAGGTCTTTATAGTCGCTCGCTGCCCGTCCAGGCATGTTGGCGAAGTGCTGCGTTTCAACCATCAACATCGGAATCGGCCAATATGTCCACTGCCATCGGCTAAATGACCCTAAAACAGTTCAGTTATTCTTTTATAATGAAGTCTTTGTTTCCCTGGCACAGAAAGGAAATAAATAACGATAACAACAATAAAAATCGGCCCAGAATACGATCTGTGTTTCCCTACTCAATAACGGTGTATACTGTAGTCTAGCTTGTTGATTCCTTTTGTCACATTCATGGTAATATTTGATCCTTTTAGACGTACTAAAAAGATCTTAAAAGTCATTAAATGTGTACTTGACAATGTGCAGATACCCTGGTTGGAGTATTATCCAACATAACATGTATTTTTAGCATGAGGAAAGTAAATAGTTTTAGGAGGGTGTGATGTTTGTTGCAGAATTTATTGGAGGACTGGGAGAGATTCTTTTCCCCCTTAATGAACAAGCAGCACATAGTGTTTTATTGTTTGTCTTGTGGGGTTTTATCTTAGCTTGTTTTAGCTTTTGTTTGTGTTGTTGTTCCTCTGTGGCTGTCAGGCATAGTTCTTGATGCACATCCTCTGCTAGTGTTCAGTTTCAATGCGGTTTCGGCTGACTTTGAAGGAGTTGGAGAACAGAGGCTGGAATTTGGCTTCCTCAGCTTGAGCCACTTTCCACTAACTAACTCTCGGCATTGGTGGCGTGTCATTTTGCTGTGCTTCTCAGGAAAGATACAGACACGCAGACATCAGCTCAGAGAAATCACAGAGACCTGTGAAGTATTTTTGGGATCACCTGGTTAGAGAGGAAACAGTACAGTAGGATGAGTCAGAAAGCATCTCTGGTTTCGTAAAAAACATCATCCCCTGTAAGAGGAGACAGTCATCTGCAGAGGGGTGATGCTTCCCTAAAGGATGATGAAGTGTGTGTGTGTATTTGGTGAGATGTGTGTGCGTGTGTGTGCAGTAAGCTTCTTGCTGTGCTGCAGACTCAAGTTCTCAGGAGTATGTGAGAGGATTGAGACTGACAGTGTGGATATGTAACTTTGCATCCTCAGCTCAGCAGCCCGTCTACTCGGTGTACACCAACCCGTTCTCATTTCCAACTCGTCACATACAGACATTGGCCAGGCGTTTCTTCTTTAACTCACTGGGTAGACCTACGCGCCATACAATGACATTCCACTACGGTCGCAGTTTGAAACATCATGGTTTTGATTGAAAATAATTGCGTTTGTTACGTAAGTTAAGTAGTCAGCGTAAATAAGTCAAAACTAACTTTTGGTTTCACACAAGACACAGACAACGGTCACCCGGGTAAAAGTTACGGGTGTTTTTGACGGACGCTAAAGGGTGCCTTGTGCGTCAGGGGGGCCTTTACAAAACGTTGGTTTTTGACGACCTGGGAATGAGACGGGGCTGTGTGCACGCATGCAATGACTGTGGGAAAAGTGTGTGTTTGTGTGACCTTTATCAAACCTTAAAGAACTGCAATTAAGTGCTTTGAAGAGCCACTTTGTAGTAAAAGAGTTGTTAGCTAAAAGTGAAGAATAAGACAAATGTATCAATCAAATTACTCCGACTTATAGCAAAATGTCAGAGAAACCTTTAAAGAGTAACTCAACACCAGGCTGAAAAGCTGTGTTTTGCTGCCCTCTCTGGATTAAAGTTTGAAGCCTGTTACACACACAGCACTGTAGTGCACTTCTGCATCACAACAAGATGTTCAGAAGGTGTTAGTCGCTCTTTAAGAGCAGCGCTCACATCATCAATCACACACATGTATATAGCCAATCAGAAGCAAGTATTTATCCCTCATCGAGCCTATTGTTCAGGAGACGACTTCTTCAAATCATTGTTTAAATACTAGATAGTCTGTTCAATAAAACGGAAGCAGTCAAGTCAAAGTGTTTTGTCTTTTTGACTTTAATGAGCTAAAGGTCAAACTAGACATCATGTCAGTCTCATTCAGTTCACACTTGCTGCCAGTGAGTCAGTTCTTAGAGGATGCAGCTTCAGTAGGATTGTATGGCACCGAGCGCCGTCATGAGTATCGTCTACTCTTTGCAAACTCAAAACAACTGCAGTGTCCTCCACATCGCACACTGCAGCCCACTGAACTGATGTCATTTTTGAAAATGCTCAGTTTTCTTTGTGAACATTGGGATCAGTGGGTTCTTGTCACTGGGTTTCGCTGTAATGATGTTCATTACCAAGACTTTGTGAATGTTGACCGAGTGTTTCATATTCTGTTCTTTCTTTCTGTCCCTATTTTTGTATTCATATTGTATCTTGGTGTTTCCAACCTGGGCATTGTACGCCTCGTCACTGTGGGGATCCTGCTCTGTGAGCCACAACCCAGGGCTTCTTCCATTTCTTTCCCGCCTAATAATGTTGTGATGACAGTTTTCCTTTGTTTTCATCGAGGTTCTAAATTTGGGCATTGTTGTTTTTGTTTTGTGGGCAATATGAACTTTTTTGAGACTCAACTTTGATTAGAGGATACTTTGATTTCAGAATTACAAAAGAAACTTTCATGTTGACTTGGACTACTTGATTTAGCTCTTAGATTAATACGACCAAACTGAGAATTTCCAGACTTTACTGAAATCATAAATCTCTGCTTTTAACAAATATACCACAGTTGTCTTGTCTCCTGACTCTTAACATGTCCCTTCTCTTCCTCCATTCACTGTGGCCGTATTAAAGAGCTGCTAAACTGTACTCACGCTTGACTTGGGCTTAAAATGAAGTGACTCAGCACAGATTTAATATTGGAATTATAGCTACTTAGCGATGACGGCACAAACTGTCAGCTTTTTCTCTGCAAAGTAAAAACTTGTCAAGTTTGCACCTCCGTTGGTTTTGCGACAATAAAATGTCAAAGCTCTCTCTAATAACCTGCTGACTGCTTGATGGCTGACAAATCTTAGGAAGGAGAGATATTAGGGATGAGGAGATCCACGCTCTGCTGGCTGAATATAGAGGCTATCAGTCAACATGGATGACCTATTTACGGTGAGACACACTGCCTCACAAATACACACCGGACAATGGCCACAGCCTTATTTTTCTCTACAGTTATTTGGGAATCGTCTTTTCTTGGTAACACAGTGTTTTGAATGAGGCTATCCTGTCTGTGTAAATCAGATGAAACAACGTGTGTTTGAGACATCTGGCCGTGGTCATCAGTGTTGTGACTGTGCAGACTAATGATGTACTGTATGTGTGATTGGATGGGGATGTTGTTCCCAAACATCTGTTCATTAGGTCAGCTATCTAAAATGAGTTATTTTTAGCTTCAAGGCTGATTTTCCTCCCATTCTTCTCCGCCGTTCTCCCTGGACAGCTGCCCTGTGGCAGAAGGAGCTGTCTGGGTACTTGTTGGATTTGCCACTGCTGGTGCCTTAACATCTGGTATTGTTAATTCACAGTTTGTGGTGTGGATTTGGGGACTCCTAGTGTAAAGTCATGCGTGTTAGATGTCCAGATGCAGGAACAAGCTGTAAGACCGAAATAAATAAAGACACAGGCTGCAACAATAGTAGAGACACTATCCTCAGTATTTGCCATGGGAGTAAAGGTGTGTATTTATTTGACTGCTGCACACCAGGATCCATGTGTTTGATGGTGTGTGTGTGTATGTGTGTGTGTGTGTGTGTGTGTGTGTGTGTGTTGATGTGTGTGTGTGTGTGTGTGTCTGTGTGTCTGTGTGTGTCTGTGTGTGTGTTTGTGCTAAAGATTCCTGCCTGTCCTTGAGTGCAGCAGTGAGGACCTTGTGTGCTTCCATTCATGCTGTGACTCTGCCGCTGATCCGTAGGATGACTCTCGGGGGGGCGTGGAGGCAGGCTGCATCAATCACACTGCCTAAGAGCTGAGCACATGTGCTCTGACACACACTCACAGCTCACAACTATGTACACTCAGATTATTAAGTTTGACGTGGTGCATTCCAACATGGAAATGCATCTGATAGTTGCCGAGATATTTCACTCTAAATATCTCAATTAAAAAATATATATATTATATATACCGGTATATATACCAACTTTATGGTGGCACTAGAGGAAAAGTCAGGGTATCACCAAAGTCAGTAGATTTCATCATCTGGACACCATGAATGTGCACAATATTTTATGCCAATCCATCCCGTTGGTATTGAGATATTTCACTGAATTAGTGAAGAATATGACCTGGTGATGGTGCTGGAGGAAAATTCATTACTGAAGTCACTAGGATTCATCCTCCAGGGAGTAATGAAGTGAAATGTTAAATGTCAGTTCATGTCAAAAGGGATCTTTCCGGTGCATGGACGCAGGCGCTAATTTCGTTTGATTTAGTCTTATAAATAGCTTGTTATTTCAGAACATCTGTATACTCGTGTTTGTCTTTCATATTCTCTCGTGGGCTCTTCTCAACGGAGACGCTGAGGTTTGCAGCTCGGTTGTTGTGGTCATGGTGAATTGCTGCTGGTTGATAGTGCGAGGCTGAGTTGCTGCTGAGAACTGGGTCACCAGCCTCTCTCTGCCTGCGTTTTGTCTCCCAGCGAAAGGAAAGAATGTGCCAGATTTCAACCAAATCCTTTAGATATGAGATCTGTAAACAGAGTGTTTTCCAGACCTGTCTAAAACATTTGGGACTTATCCACCCCCAGGCTCAGGAGACGAGACACAATCTCTGGGGGTTTTACTGCAGTTTGTGTGCGTGTGACCATGTGTGGAAATATGTGAGTGTTGTGCATGTCTGCCATAATTTAAATTTAGTTTAAATCCAGTCAGATATGATTAGCCGTTTTCTAAATCCATCTTACTAGAAAGAGACTTGAGGCAAAGCCCGCAGCAAAGAGTGACTGTGACTTTTTGTTCTGTTAACTGTTTAATTGTGTTAAACTTTAACTCGCCTTCTGAACACTGCCCATTAAGCACAGCATATATTATTAACCTGTTTGGCTCTGCCTTCCTCCACTGCCAGCATCAGAGTGCATTTCAACATCATATTCCCTGATGATGATGATGATGATGATATATTCTCTCTTTTATCCACACATAGTGAAGAGTTTTAACATCTGGGTTTTCTGGTTTCTAGCATGAAAGCAAACTTTCCTCAAGTTTCTTCCTCAAGTATAAAAGTATTAGCACTTGCTGCTAACTAGATGGACACTGAGTTCTGTTTCAGATCTAATGCCAGGTGCTCTTTGACTGTCTCTGAGT
Source organism: Cottoperca gobio (assembly GCF_900634415.1). NCBI lineage: Eukaryota > Metazoa > Chordata > Actinopteri > Perciformes > Bovichtidae > Cottoperca > Cottoperca gobio. Next base: position 13,933,102 of record NC_041371.1, read on the forward strand.
TGAAAACAGTGTGTGGGAGAGATGACAGGATGCCTGAAGGAATGTTAAAGCACAAGTGATTCATCTCATCTCCGCGCAAGGAGGACCAAAATTATTTTTAATTCATATCCAGCCAAATGCCAAGTCCTACGCATACATGCATCAACACATACCTGATCAAACACATAATGAGACTTAAGCACACAGTGATTCAAACACCCATCTCTCTTCATATTTCATAGCCGCGCCGTGTGTGGCTTCCAGGCATAATGTGATTGCTGAGTAGCTCAGTGTGTGTTTATGCGTGGTGATAATAAATTCATTGTGTTTGTCAAAATGGAGCAGACGGTCTCAGTGCTGCAAGGAGAACTGGGGAGATGCAACATGCATGAATTCAGCTGAAGCAAGAAGTTCCCAGTGTCCCAGTTCTCCAACTGACAACCATAGATAAATTAGTGAAAAGACAAATTATCTTAAATATCTTACACAGATCTGTGTTCCTTTATTGGGGTCTCATCCTTAGTATTTTAATGCTGTGTCACGATATGTCTCAAATCTTCACAGCTTTCGGTCAAATATTACTTAAACTGAAGGAAACAGATCATTTACAGCCGTGTGGATATAATTGTTACGAGCCTGGTATTTCACATCCTTTCTCTCTTTGCTTGTTCCTTTCTTCCCTCTGTCCCATCTTGCAGGTGTATGGTGCACTGACCCTGCCTGCGACAGGCGAGGAGTCAGAGGACCAGGGCCATGATTGGCTCTCCTGGCCCTGGTGGGCGTGCCTTAGTGCCATGGCCGAGGATGTGGCGATGGGTCCTGGCTTCTTCACTGGTTGCCATAATAACCATGACGCTGCCAGGAAGTAGCCAGGCCTGTCCGCCACGGTGCGATTGCTCGGCTCAGCTGAGGTCGGTGTCGTGCCAGCGGCGTCGGCTCACCAACATCCCAGAGGGCATCCCCACGGAGACACAACTCCTAGACCTCAGCAAGAACCGGCTCCGCTGGGTGCAAGCAGGTGACCTGGCACCGTACCCGCGACTGGAGGAAGTGGATCTCAGTGAGAACCTCATCGCCACATTAGAGCCCAATGCCTTCGCCAGCCTCCTGAGTCTTAAAGTGCTGAAGTTAAGGGGAAACCAGCTGAAGTTAGTGCCCATGGGGGCTTTTGCCAAGCTGGGCAATCTGACCAGCCTGGACCTGAGCGAGAACAAGATGGTGATTTTATTGGACTACACCTTTCAAGATCTGCGGAATCTGAAACATTTGGAGGTGGGAGACAACGACCTGGTTTATATCTCCCACAAGGTAAGTTCTCCAGCATCTTGTCTGTAGTATCACTGTGTTACTAATGAAGCGCGGGATGGAAGAACTTTAATCATTTTTTGGAAATCCCAGGAAAGGAGATTGTTTACACTCACATGTTGATAGTAATGAAATATACTCTCTTTCTAAATAAACAGTAATGCCAAGCAGCTATTTGCCAGCCATAGTGCCTGTAGCATGTCCTGCTTTGCCTCAGCAATATGTAGTTCAACATTTGGGAAAATGGGCTTATTTACTTGCTTGCCAAGAGTGAGATGAGAGGATCAACACAACTGAGAGCAGAGCCAGTCTAACTGGCTCCCCTTGTTTCCAGTCGTTATGCTAAGCTAACAAACAGCCACCTGGCTGTAGCCCTATATGTAAATGTTGAACTATTCCTTTAACAGAGGAAGATAATGTTTATCATTTATAAAGGAGTTAGTGGGAACTTTTCACAGAACTCACCACAAACTCCTAGAATTGTATTTGCTCATATCATTTTAATGTACCTTCAGTTTATGTCACCAGTTAGGTGTGAACACACCGTCTCCATCATGCATATATGTAAAATAAATCAAATGTGTCTTGTATCTCCCTGACTCCAAGGCATTCTCAGGGCTGCTGGGGCTGGAAGATCTCACAATAGAGCGCTGCAACCTGACATCCATCTCTGGCCAGACGCTGTCTTACCTGCGCAGCCTGGTCTCCCTTCGCCTCCGTCACCTCAGCGTCATTGCCCTGGAGGACCAGAACTTCCGCAAGCTCTCTAACCTGAGGGGTCTGGAAATCGATCACTGGCCGTACCTGGAGTACATCTCCCCTCTTTGTTTCCAGGGCCTGGACCTCCACTGGCTCTCCATCACCAACACCAACATCACCTCTGTCCCCTCTGCTTCCTTCAAGAACCTGGCTCACCTCACCCACCTCAACTTGTCCTACAATCTCATCACCACACTAGAGCCCTGGGCCTTCAAGGACCTGCTCAGGCTGAAGGAGCTCATCATGGTAAGCACAGGGTTGATGACAGTGGAGCTCCATGCCTTTGGAGGCCTTCGACAGATCCGGGTCCTCAACTTCTCCTCCAACGACCTGCAGACTCTAGAAGAGGGCTCCTTCCACTCTGTCAACAGTCTGGAGACCCTCAGAGTGGACGGGAACCCCCTGTTGTGTGACTGCCGTCTGTTGTGGATCCTGCAAAGACGCAAGACCCTCAATTTTGACGGCAGAGTGCCGGTGTGTGCGGGGCCGGTGGAGGTGCAAGGGGTCAGCCTGAGCACCTTCACCGATTCAGCACTCTTCGATCACTTTACATGCCAGAAACCTAAGATACGCAACCGTAAGATGCAGCAGGTAATGAAGATGATTCCATTTAGGTTTAATATTTAATGAAAAATTAATAAATGCTCACGGTTTGATTTGTGAAGTTACTCTAATTTCTTCTACAAGCACAAAAATAATTTTCTATAATCCTGCCAGATTTTGTTGTGTATATATTCTGCTCTGTTTTTATTAGTCCGTACACTCCTTTCCTCCACCTCCCGCAGGTGATTGCTCGTGAGGGCCAACCCGTGAGTTTTCTGTGTCGAGCCGAAGGAGAACCTGCTCCTGCTATTATCTGGATTTCCCCACAGCGCAGACGGATCACAGCTAAGAATTCTGGGCGCATCACTGTTCTCCCGAGTGGCACCCTGGAGATCCGCTACGCCCAGCTCACTGACAGCGGGACATACATCTGCATCGCCAGTAACGCCGGAGGCAATGACACCTACTTTGCCACACTCACAGTGCGTGGCCAGCCGCTAGATGCCGCCTCAGCCTTCTTTCTCAACCGCTCGCTGTACAGCGGCGAGTTCTTCAACGACACAAATCTGAACAGCACGCGTGTTTTCCTCAAGTTTACCTTGGACCTGACCACCATCTTGGTCTCCACGGCAATGGGTTGCATCACCTTTCTGGGGGTGGTCCTCTTCTGTTTCCTGCTGTTGTTCGTGTGGAGCCGGGGACGCGGCCAACGCAAGAACAACTTCACAGTGGAGTACTCCTTCCGGAAATCTGAACCCGCTACTGGCAGCTCCACAGGAGGGACCAGGAAGTTTAACATGAAAATGATATGAAACAACGCAGCCAGGGGTCCCTCGGGGGAGGCATGAGCACGTCCCAAAAACGTGTTTGACGCACGCAAACACACACAGCCACTGACTCACAAAGAAGTTTGAAAGCACACAACAAGTTCCTGTTAATGGCTCTATTCAAAATTGAGAGCTCACTTAAAAAATGCAGCCATGACTCGATTTGTGAATGAAAACCAAATGACCCTGATCTCTCCGCCTCTCGTGGTTTTATTCAGCTTGTGGTGAAAAACATGTCTGAATGATACTGTAGAAAACTACAGTATTGGTAGATTTTAACTTGTCGTCCATGCTTGATAAGAATAATAGAGTTAAGAATTATAGGAGATAAGTTTTGGATATTGGTATGATTACTGAGCTGTTGGATACCGATACCCATTTTCTCTTTCATTTAAATTCCCCTTGACTGTTCTGTGCAGTCAAGGATTTTAAAGGACAAGTGATACAGGGAGACCTGGCTACCATCCATTTCTAGAATGTGTAGCTTTGCTCGTCTAAAGTCTGCCTCGTCACGCATGTAGAGAGTTAAGTTGTAATTTCACCGAATAAAACAAATTGTTTTGAAAAATAGTTTGAATATGTTTTTCTAAAGAACAGCCTCATGTACAGTGAGGAGCTTTCTTAATTACAATTATTATATGTCAAGCTTCATGGATGTAGACTATGAGCAGGATTTGGACCATTCACATTAATGACAATAAGATTCGGCCTTTTCTTCTTTGTGAGATTTTGCGACACCGTTAGCTGTGTGAGTTTGGGACGAGCGCACTGGCCGAGAGCTGCCGTGGCTGCCCGTGTGGCCCGGAGGGTTTGGTTAGGAAGTCAAGACCACCGGACACGGGCAGACACGGTAACATAGCAACCAACACATCAGAGAGCACCGGGCCGGTGGTCACTGGAGGGTCGCTGGCTACATCACAAGCCCTCTTTGTGCTTTTTCATCAACAGGAGAGGTCAACCTGCCGCCCTCCAACCTTCGTCCCCGCCCTCTAATGTGTTGGTAGACGACTGACCTTCCCAGCGCTGCCAGGGGGGAGCAGCCTGGAGAGTCAGGTCAAACTCAGAGGCAGACAGAGGACACACAGTAACACTGTCAGGGTCTTCAAGTAAACACGTTGTAGTCGTGGAATACACGCATAGCAACACATGTTTAACACCTTTTCTCAGGAAAAGTGAAACAACTAGCCAACAGAGTGAGACAAACATGCTCTGTTCTAATATAACATTCCAGCAATACTGTAAGTACAGCCATGAAGCCAAAACTGATGTAAATGTTTGAGTGAAGAAACAAAGCCATAGTATGTATAGGTTGTGTTTTTTCTACGGTAGCGTGTGCATGATTCCGTTATATGATAATAATTATTGTAACTGCCATCTTACAAGCTGGTGTGACGATCACAAAACCATCTGCTGTTGCTGGGCTTGCAAAAAGTTTCACCCCATAACACATGTACACACACACACACACACACGCACACGCACACACACAGAAGTGATTAAACCTCATCAAGGCTACTTCGATTGATATTAACAACAATCACAGTTACACATGAATAAACATACAAAGTGTGACGCTGTCTGCTCTCTCTCTGCCTCTGAGACGGTCGGTGTGCGAATGTCTCTGCCCCCCTAGCCCAGTGCATCCCCCCCTCCTCACCCCCACCCCCACACACCCCCACTGGGTCCTCCTTTGGGAGGGGTCCCTGGCTGGAGACCAAGGATTAAAAATGTAAATGAAGTCGTGTTAACCCTACCCACGCCATGTGCATCGTATAGTGGAGAGTAGTACTGTGGTTTTAAAAACAAAAAAAACAACAAAAAAGTTTATTTGTTTATTTTAATTTCCTCAGTTATAGTTCGCTGTGACCTTTTGGGTGTTTACCGTTTTAAAGTACCCCGTCCTCCGTCTGGGACTGTTCTGTTCTCAACACCTGATGAAGTTTCCTCACACGAGACAGCGCCTGTTTGCTTATCAGTGTGCATATTAACTGGAGCCAGACATCAAGAAAAAACATCATCTAAAGCAGTGGTTCCTAACGTAGAGTGACAGTTTAAAGCGATCAGGTGGTGGACCGGGTAAAAGAGAAGAACAACAATAGTCTGCTGTACAAAGTAATATTATTTTTCTGACTAACTAAATTATATCCCCTAGCAAAGTATTTACACATTACTAAAGTCTTTATGAGCGAAGACATTTCAAGTTTTAATGGTAAACTGATTTTACTAAATCACTATTTTGGAACTAGCTAGTAATTGATAAGAATTTATGAAGGACTTTGCAAACTAACTTAGTGACGGATTTATAAATAGCTGGTGCTATTCATGTCATTGACGTGTCGTTTGAAAAAACAACGCATCTAAAGCACAACAACACTGTATGAAAACAAGTTTACGGTTTGTAAAATAATTTGCCGCAGCTAAGAGAACCTCAAACTCTCGAAACCTTTGCAAAATCAATCCTGCCAACTCCATCTGTGTCCCTTGTGAGGGATGATGAAACCACAGCTTCTGTGTCAGGATGAATAACTCAACAGCTGTTAAAGATTCATGAGGCCGAACGAGAATAGAAGAAACAAATTGGCTTGGCCTGTTTTTTTATTTGATTTTACACCGCCTTTAACAGTGTCAGCGGATATTTTTGTGTTGAGAACAGGACGTCTCCTTCATGGACGGTTCCTCTCCCCGAGCCGAGCCTTTTGTGTTTCCATTCCCCGGTATTTCTCAGTGGAAACTAGCTTTAGAAGACAGTGGGAATGTCTGTAGTGATTGACGATGGTGTTATTATTCAAACATCAATCACTAGTGTAAGCGTAGATGAGGGTGTGTTTGGTTTTATTTTTATTATCTCCTTCTTCCCCTCTTTACCGTCCTCCTCCCCTCTTCCTGTTCCCTGTCTTCTTAACATCACCACCCTCGTTGTCCCTGTTCACAGTATTAGGCTGGATTATGGTTGTGTGGTAGTAGACACGTATTCTGTGAGTCAGTGTTGTCGTGCTATGAATTGTTGCTCCTCGTGATGCCATCGAACACGGAGCAGTGATTAGATCAGTGGAGACAAAAGATGAAAGGGGTGACCCAGGTTCCCTATTAAAAAAAAAACAATAAAAAATAAAAAACATTGGTTCCCATTTCACACCCTACTCATTCCTGAAAAAACACTTCTGGAACTTTCCCACTCTGCTCAGTGCTGGGATCATTCTCTGGATATGAAAACCCACAGACTGCACTGTATGTATTTTCTCTGATCATATCTTGCCACACTTTAACTTACAATTGTGAAGAGGAGGGTTGTGTTGTTTAATACCGAGACGATGAGCCTGCACTCACTTTCTGCCTCCTGTGGTTAACTTTTTTGTCAAGGAAGCCACCCATTAACTAAAACAGACATTTTTAAGGAAGGTCAAGGTTGAAAATAAGCGCTTGTATCTATTCAAGCCCCACAAGTCTTTGAAAGCTAGCAGAAGCTTTTATTTTTTTATATTTCCTTTCCCCTTCACTTTGATTAAATCTGTTATCAAAGACTTTAGAAACATGTTAACATTTTAATTGATAGACACTTTTGTTCCCAGTACACACAGCTTTGCAGCGAAGCAGTCTCCTCAGTCTCGCTGACAGACTCTCTGTGTTAGTGGAGCTTGATTCATCTCCTCTGCCGTGATACTTGGGAATGTAGGTTGAGCGATCCCCCGCTCCCTCCTCCGGTTCGCCCTTGCCTGGGGTGTACTGTAGTCTAGACGCCTTATTTACAGCAGCAGTAACCTCACTTTTAGGATACCTTCCACCGGGGAACTCTTCAAAGACGCAGACCAAAATAAGACAATCCTTTGGACTCCAATAATCATGGTGTCATAACCAGCTGAGCCTGAATTATTCCGCTTTTAGTTTTTGTAACATTGTTTCCATTCTTTGTCTCAGTTAAAGGACCAGTCTCAGCTGTTCTCTCAATATTTGGCCAAGACGTCTGCATGTCAACATGCATTCCTTTGTTTTTCCTGTTATTTCTGACTCCATATTAGCTCTAAATAAATCCATCTCCTCCTCCAGATCCTACAGCTGCTGTTTCAATTGGATTAGACTTGAGTTGAATTATCGGAGCTGAGAGGAGCAGTAATGTAATGACGGAGAAGTGAGCGCGGCTGATTGGGTCATTACTTGGCTTATTAGTTCGATTTCCATAACAGACCTCTCAAAACAGCATGCCATACAAAGCCTGGAGGCAGAATCCATGGGGGTTTTTTTTAATATTTTATATAGATAGAAGAATCTATATGGGTGAGATAGAAATATTACACATGGTAGTTTCTTTTAACTGGACAAAGAGATGGTAATACGAAGCAGCACAACTGCTTCATCTTAACCTTGACAATTGCAACTGATTCCCCCCCCCCCCTCCCATTTTTTCTATGTGGCAATACTGACCCCATGTGGTCAAAGTGAGTAACAGCAAGTAATGGGACCATTATACTGCTGATGTACCAGTGTTAATGTACGTAGGGGGGGGGGGGGGGCGAAAAAACAACAGCTCTGTGTCTCATACAGTGAAACACGAAGGAGAGCAAATTGACTGTTAGATTTATAAGTCAGTGCTTCACTGATTCTTCTTATAGTCATAGCGTGACCTCCTCTCCGCTGTGGGTGTCCTGTCCTGGGTTTGCTGTCAGCCACCTGTGAGGGAGTTATAAACAGAGGCCTCCATCTGATCAAAAGCAACAGTTCTGACCTGGTTTGCTGGGACTCGGTGTGTAGATTATAGAAATACTTTCTGACGCCCCCGCCAGTCTCTCCACCTTCACAACAAACAGTAACAAACCCATGATACAAAAAAAAGTCACAGTATCATTCTTTCTCTGTATATGACTGACCGGCAAACGGTTGGTTCCTCTCTAGAGAATAAAAAAAACTTTCTTTCTTGTGTTCTTAGCAGGTTTAATCTATGCATGCCTTTTGTATACAGTGATTGGTCTTGCCAAACTCTCACCTACACTTGTACGGAGAGCTATGGGGGCCATTGTTGCTGGCCATGGGACTGGTTGAAACAGACTTACTGTAAGAGCAGGTGGGACCATTGAAGTGTTTTTAATCTGGCACAAAGCAAAGGGAGAAAATAATGACCTGCACTCACAGATATTTAAAGAAGTTTGCATTTTACAGAATAAGCATTTGTTTACTTGGGATGATTGTACTTTTACACATATCCATCCACACACAGGGGATGTGTAAGCTGTAGATAAAACGATTGATATTCCAAGCAGGATGGTGGGACTGATCAATGCTGTATGGGGATAGGATTATTAATGGCATACTTTCATTGATCTATCTTGAACCTTGCCACTCTCCCAGGATCCCTCTGGAGTTGGAGGAGGCGTACAGAGCTCTTACAGACCTGGTTGGCACCCATTCCTAGGTTTCCTCATTACCTTTTAAGATGATTTTCCTCTTAAGAACGAGATGGTGCCAGATTTCGACTTTTTTTTCCCCCAGGTCTGAGCTGATGTAACGCTGTCTTACCTCTCCCACTCTTCAGAGGAAGCTGTCACTATGGTATAGCTCTGTATTTGTTGGAGCCCTCTAATGGAAAATATAGTGTATTTCTCAATTTGGCAGGGGAGAACGTACTCTCTCTTTTCTCTCTCTGTCTTCTCTCTCTCTCTCTCTCTCTCTCTCTCTCTCTCTCTCTCTCTCTCTCTCTCTCTCTCTCTCTATCAACCAACTTGGCACCGACCTCGTTAAACATTTCAGAAGACTTTTCATCGATCACTCGTAGTTTTTTGCGCTAATGCATATTTGTTCCCTGTTGACACGGTCGTTACTCACCCCTGAAACCTAGGAATGGGTGCTGAGCGCTCCAATTAAATGCAGAGCTAACATAAAGACAAGTTGTTCAGCTTGTCAGATTGAATGGTGTCAACTGATCAATCATTAAAGCACATGACTGCCTCTTAATAGAGGCTGCGAGTACTACATTTGGACTCTCGTCCTCTCTGACTGTACCTGAATTATAACGTTAAAATGTTGGATCCTTGGATGTGAAGAACAGAAACTGTACATATTAGATCTATTAGCCATATCATGTCATCAAATCTGTAGACCTCTTTGCCATGTCTGACAGAGGAAAATGACTGTTGAACTGTAAATAGTGTAGGTATAGTAATATAGGATTTAACTGCTGCTTCTTTTCTCCAGGGATCACCCATGTTTTGCTCAGTCCCATGGCTGCTTGGTCTCAAAGGGAAAGCTGAGACAATAATGTACTTGTCTATAAAAAAAAACATATGAGTTCTTTTTTTATTTCAATGTATGTTTTCTAAACTGTCTGTCTTGTAAATTAACTCCTTTTCGTCATAAAAGCATGATGTAACTCTGTCAAAAGTGTCCCGTGTCTCTTCTCCTTTCCTGCTTGTGTCGCCTGGAGCTCGAGGTCACACACGAGCTACACCACATGCACAATATGATTGTTAAACCTGTTCTTTCAAAGAACATAGGCATTGATCTACTGCTATGACAGCCTCCACTTGTCTGGAAGGTTTCCCACAAGAAAACATTTTGGGTGGTTAGGAAACCGCTCCAAAATATCTACAGTACATCTATAAATCTAAGGGGGATCTAATGGATGTCTCTTTTTGAAATAGCTTTGCAAAGTTACAGTTTGATTGACATCTAAAGTTGTATACTAACTTGCAAAACAGTATGATGAGTAGTTAGTACATACTGTACTATTTGGTTTTGGGGTAGGCCTCTAGGCTTTAAGTTATAGTATGGGAAAGCACAGGTGTTAACATTAACATGAACAATACCAGCACCCTGAGAGCCATCATTACATTATTTACCCCATTGCTTTTCCTGATGATGTCAAAATATACAAAGTTGGAAGCATGCTGTGTACGTTGAGGTAATGTCCTCGTCTTCTTCTGGGAGGAACCTGGTGGAGTAAAGAATTAAGGACATTTAAATAAGAAAACAGAGTATTTTATAGGCTGGTTCAAATATTTTTTTATCTTAATGTATTTGCATTTGACTATTTTTAATAAATAAATACATACAGGATTTAGTATCTCCTCACCAGAATGTCTCCTGGCAGTGTGGAGAAGGCTCTGAAACAAGCTTACAGAAATGAAATTGAAGTCCCTGAAAACTTGTTTTCAAATAAGTATATATGTCTGGTTAATTCTTTCTGCAGGCGGTGTCAGGTGCCTCAAAGTGTTTCTGAAATCCTTGCTCTGGCCCTGATGCTGTACATTTCCTGTACAGGAGTGTCCACATACTTTCATTTTTAAACCACCAGATGGCAACAGAGCACCACAGTAAGAAACCATCACACACAAAATAAAGTCAGCCAGCCAATTGCTTGTTTCTTTATTTGTTTTAGTCAAAACACACAATTTAACCATACTGGTTTTCACTTGGTGTATTATTTGTTCCAGTTATTACTCAAGTCTCCCTCCACAGGCTGAAGGCAGACCAACGTGACGGACAGACTCACTGTGTTACTGGGACTATGAAGATCAGAAGAAAGGCTCTCTGAGTAACAACCGTGTGTTTGTGTGTGTGTGTGTGTGTGTGTGTGTGTGTGTGTGTGTGTGTGTGTGTGTGTGTGTGTGTGTGTGTGTGTGTAGGCATTTGATCAACCTCTTCGATTAGATGTCCGCTTAACAAGTCAGACCCCCTCCAGCACCACCTCCATCGTGGTCAGGGGAGGGTCCTGGGTGCCTCAGCCCCCGCAGTAAAGGTCACTCTGCAGAGGTTAAAGGTGACCACACACACACACACACGCACACTGATTTCTCTGAGAGCCATCCTTCCTCCTCTCCTCCCATCTCCTGTCCAGTCATTTTCTCTGCCCTCCTCAATCACACTGTTTCTCTCTCCCTCCTTTTTTTTTTTGTCTTTGCTCTATTTGAAATTGATTGTCTTCTACCATCACAAAGACACTTGGTTCTGATTGATTGATTGGTTGGTAAGGGAAGAGGGAGAATATCGACACTGGGGCTTCCAGAGCTCTGAGGTCTGTCAGAAGGAAAAAAAGCAAATGACGCCATTTTGATACATTGGTAAAACCCCCGCATTTCTATTCGCCTGGCTGTCTGTTTGTTTATGATTCAGCCAGCTCCTACAGCAGACAAACACCCAGGCCGATCGAGTTTTAGATTAAATAAGAATGAGCTGAAATACAGGAACAAAAGTAGAAAAACTTACAGTCACACCTGTGTGATGAAACAAAGGGTACATACAGACATGGAAGTGTGGAGACTATTTTCACACAAAGGGAAGGGTTACAACAGGAGGAAAGACACACAGCGATGAAGCTGATACACATACAAATACACACATTTTATACAATGACACAAACAGCACATACTAAAAAAAGAATGTAACCAAAACCCAGTTGGTTTTTTCCCTGTTTCTCCCCCTCTCCTCCACCTGTAGAGGTACAGTTCATCCTGCAGTTTATTTACACTTATATAGTATCCATGCATAAAAGAATCGTCCCAACCCTAATGACAGAGGTGCTTTGGTTGGTTCTCTTTTTTTAATATGGGAATCACTTTAACACACATAGGAGACAATCTTCAAACACAAAATAAGCCAAAAAGTGATGCAAAACAGGATTTAGTGCGTCCTTGATGTGTCCTTTTCACTTTGATCTTTAACAATTCTTTCATAATCTTTCATCACAGATTTCTTCCTCCCCTGATGCTACAACATCATATATTATGTCCTTTCCTACCAGTTCAATTATTCGTACTCCTCCTTTTAGTGTTTCTCTTAACTCCAAGAAGGACAAGGTGCAAACAAACAATAAATTAACCAACTCAAAAAGATGCCAAAACATAAGACGGCCTATACCGCACACGCTCCTTCAAAGAAATGTTAAAAACGGAACAATCATTTTGCTGTGACCTTAATGTCACTCTCATTGCTAAACATTGTCATTATTGTTTCACTACATTAACCTTTACAATAAAGATTTGAGGTATATCAAGATGAATTGTCTACACATGCCTGTCTCGTTGTGATGCTACTGGACGGAGGGACCAGCGAAGAGGGTTTGGATGGGCGGGGGTCACCGGCGGGCATCGTGTGTCTTTTTGGAGCTAAAAAGTCTCTTCGCTTCTGCACTGAATGATCATTTTATTGTTACAAAGGTTAAAGTTTTAGATGCGAGCCAATGAGAAAGCGGGTCAGAGGGCTTTGTAAACAGTCAGATACACACACACACACCTACACTCGGGTTACAAATTACACAAAAATATCTCTGGTGGGAGTGTGTGTGGATGTGTGTATCGTGGAGAAGACTCTGTGAGATGACATCGTCTCACCAGCATGTTAAAAATATATTAAAACAAAATGGTGGCGGTAAACAATCTTTTCCCCTCGTGTGAAAAAAGTGCCTGTTGAATTCAAACAAAAGTGGCTTTTTTTTATGCCATGAGGACCTCCTCCTGTGTTGCTCCCCCTTCATCCAGTGTGTGCCCCCCTTCACTTTAAACACTGTGTGTGCGTGTGTGTGTGTGTGTGTGTGTGTGTGTGTGTGTGTGTGTGTGTGTGTGTGTGTGTGTGTGTGTGTGTGTGCAGAGCAGTCCAACCCCTGGTTGAAGGAAAAAGGCACTCAACTCTTCCCACATAACAAACACCTCTGTGTGTTTGCCATGCAGCGCGACTGCTCTGTGGATGTGTGTATGTGCACAAAGAAGCATATCTGCATGTGTGTGTTTGCATGTGTGTGTGCACGTCCCAGGTCCAGTGTGAACACGGCAGGCTTGAAGTATCTTTGGTATTGATGGCTGTGTCACAGTCCACTCTATACTGTGAGGTAGCCACACACACAACTGTTTCCATCACTAACTCGTTGCTTTGGGTCTAAGCTTTAAATATCTGCACTGTAAAGCTACAGCTTTCCCCTCTGGACTCTAGAAGACGTCTTAAAGTGACACCTCCACCAGGGAATCTGTTATAGTGCACGGCCAGAACCCAAACTGTGGAGGAAAGTCACTTAAATGTTTCCTTCCAGTGTTAATGATGGGGCTCTGATGCTCCTGCTGCACCCTTCCTCCTCCTGCCTGCGTCTCCTCTCTAATATGATTATCTCCCGCTAGAAGATGCTACACCACAAGTGGCTTTGCCCACAAAATAAAATAAGAAAATACACAAAGTAATGAGGCGGTTCTCATGGTAACCAAAAAACACCATCAGCAGAGGAATGCAGTGACAGTTCAAAGGGCTTAAAGTTCAGAGATCAGGTCCTTCCATCACATATATTCACAAATATGCACAGTTTGTAATTTGTGGTTTTCCTTCTTGGCCTGTGCATAGGATCAGTCTGTTGATTCTTTTTTTTCTTTTTTTTCATCTTTAAGTTTTTTACATTTTGTCGACAAGGTGCTTCTTTACATATTAAGCACAGCATAGCACAATAGTCACAAGAGAGAAACCATGTGTCTATGGTACTATTATTACCCGCATCAATAGTTAAGGAGGGGAGAAATGAAAGAAAAGACACAACAGGGGGAGTAGCAAGAGTAGATAAATAGAGAATAGCTAGAGAGACAGAGAGAGAAAGAGAGATGAAATTAAATATTATTATTTACAGTCATTTTCATTGTGTTTCATGTCGATCACATCAATGTTTTTCTGAGGTATGGAATAGGCAACGTGCCCACGTAGTGCTCGCAGTTGGACGGTTTAAACGACACAGGCCTGACACAGCGGGGCGCATGGGGCTGCACCTGTTCTCTGATTATCATAAAGAGGCAAACATCATTGGCACTCAGGATCCTATATTGTGACATTTGACCTCTGCGTTTGGCCACTAGAACAGAGCAGACCCCCCTCCCTCACTCCCTACACTCGGGCACGACACTTTTTTAAACGTGGGGAGTGTCATCCCTGTTTGATTGTTCTCCTTTTGTAACCTGAAAATAACCTCTCAAGTGGCTCTATATGGCCATGTCGCCGTACAACGAGGCTTAAGAAACAAACATTCAAATGTGTATCAAAGGGTTTGTGAGTAATCATGTTTTATCATTTTGTCTCAGTTTGGTGTTTGCAGGGCTACACTTCTGCTTATATTGAGTATCTTTACCCTAATAGAAATCTACACTGCAGGCTACACTGTGTTGCTGGAGACATGAGCTGCAGCTACATGCTCAGAACATGTTCAGATGGGGTTTAAATGGACAGCAGGTGGCACTGTTACTCTGACGTGCAGAAGGCCGAATCACTGCAGAGGACTTACACTCCAGGAGCAAAACATGGTATGTGAACATTACGCACATGCACACGCACGCCTGCAATGATGCAGAGATGGTATGTGGTTAGCGGGTCAAAGGACCTGTCGAGAGCGTTTCACAGACACTTGACACACAAACGCATCTCTTAATCAGCCTCAGTGTCTGTTACTGAAATGAGGAGTGGTTGATCAGGGCCCAGCAGACACATCCGCTGTCTGATTTCTGGCTGATTTGTGAAGATCAACGTGTGGTTGCTTGAGGTTTACTCTTAAAGCTATCTGTTTACCTGTCATGAGTGATTCTTTGGTGTGTTTACATCCTGACAACCAGCAGAGGTTCCTTAAGCAAAACATGTCCTTTTCAAGGCTTCAACACAGACCCACAGTGTGGTTTTAGTGTAGATTTTCTTTGGTAATCAGGTGGATTTACAAAGAGCCACATGTGATCATTTGACTCTCTTAAAGCTATTAATTTTTTGGTTTGAAGAGCCACAATTATAAAATGCATGTTTACCCCCTAAGAGTAACATTCAGATTAAAAAGAAAACACGTTGAGAAGATCTGATTCATCTGCACAAGCCATCAGCACTATGTGCAGATGAATCAGATGAGTGGTCAGAAGCTACACACCCTGTAGCTCTGCAGGACTTGAGTGCTTTAGTGAAAAACTTCCCCCCCTCCATCCTCCATGCATCTGTTCAACCATCCGTCCTGCCACCGTCAGGCCTTGGAGAAAGTCGCTGCAGAGGAGGTACCGGGTTGGATCGGTGAGGAGTTGTTGTTGTTGTTGTTGTTGTTGCTGTTTCCATGAGGAGTGTGCACGTGGCCGCGCACCCCGTGACTGTGCTCCTCTGTGTCCCAGCGGTCCGTAGAGCGGCGGCGTGCGTTCATGAAGAAGTTGGAGACGGTGGACAGCTCCAGGCCAAGCTGCTGGGAGATGGTGATCTGCATCTCCTTGGAGGGGCGGCGGTTCTCTCTGAAGATAGGCTACCAAGGTGCGACGCTGCAGGTCGGTGAAGACCAGTCGCTGCTTCTTTGGCACCTGGTTGCGTTCTCGTCCTCGGTCCTCCTCCTTACGTTTACATGCTGGAGAGAGGAAGGTTAGGGACACAGGGGAGGAGAGATAAATATGTTTTATTTCCATTGAAAATATTCTCCGGTCCTTTAAAGTTACTGAATACAGAATTGAATGGGAACTAACAAATAATGCAACATATGGCTACAAGATAAGGGTGGGATGCTTTAGACTAGTAATGATGACATAAAGGGGAGTGCCAAATAAGTAAAGACTAACAATTAAAAAGGGAAAATTAGATGGTGAAAACAAACGGTTAAAAATGGACCAATGCAGCAGTTTGTGTGCATGCACTTATGTTTCAGTGCAATACGAGTTGTAATATATATATATATATCAGTTGAATGTGTTTTGCTCACTGTTAAAATGTAAATATACATCATGACCATATGATACAGGTTGCAAAGAACAAGTTTGAAAGAGTTTAAATGAACAGTAACATGTGTATGTAACACAGGGAGGGTAACAGGAGGGTGCCGGCTACAGAAGAGAGAATGGAAAAGCAGAAAGGAAAGCAATAAGTCAGTAAGTCGACACTGGCGAGTGCAAAAAGACCAAATTAAAACGTCTCTCTGACTTTCAGATTCTCAGAGTAAAAACTGAGACATCTGATCACGGTACAACTTCAAAAAGACGTTCAATCTCGCCTATATCAATGCTTTCCAAACGGAGTACCAGACCACCCTTGGGATCGTTTAATGGCCATTACCGTGGCTTTTGCAAGTTCCAGCCTTTAAAATGTTGTATATCTTATATTATTGTTATTTGCCAAAGTACACTAAACGTTTTTAAATTGATTTCTTACCTTCCACGCAGACCTTTCCCACTTATTTCATTGTGGTATGACAATCAACTTGAAGAGATCTGAAACTTGCTTGACAGCATAGATTGTCTTAATGTTCTTGTCAAAGTCAAATTATAATTGTTGTGGGAGTCTACTTTCTGAAAACTCTTACTGCTGGTGTGTTCAAGAACACTCCGAGATTTGAGACTCGTTAAGAAACAAACGACGAACATGTAGCCTGGACTTCTTTATATCTATAGGCTATAATATAGCTTGTGGATGCAAATCATACTTTCCTGCAGCTGAGTATCAACACCCAGATGTCTAACAATTTCTGTAATAGATGTGTGTTTATGGGATGCATTGTTCTCAAGTACTTTGCTAAACTACGTCTACTGTATTTAATGCAACTTGTTAAGCTCCTGGAGTGTATTTAGGAAATTCTCCTTCACACTCCCTTGCAAATTATAACTTATAGTGTACATATATGTATGAATAAACAAAAACAAAACAAAAATGCTAGACAATGGAAATAGTTTTTAATGGTTCCTGCTAACATCTGCAGTAGAACATGAC
Organism: Cottoperca gobio; assembly: GCF_900634415.1. Taxonomy (NCBI): domain Eukaryota; kingdom Metazoa; phylum Chordata; class Actinopteri; order Perciformes; family Bovichtidae; genus Cottoperca; species Cottoperca gobio. The sequence goes on from NC_041371.1 coordinate 13,950,177, forward strand.
AATAACATAAAAAAACAAATATCAATGAGACTAATTGTTCATTGGGATGGATTCTCTACTTCAAGCAAGTTTCAAATCTCTACAAGTTGATTTTCCAAAGTGCAGTGCAATGAACTGAAACCAGTGGCTGCCGGGAGGATAGGAAATCAATCTGAAAACTTACAGAAGGCTTGGAAATGGTCATCAGTAATGTAAAGTGGGCTGTACAGTGAGTGTGTGGATGATGGGCTACAACGTGAAAAAACACTGTATAAAGTCCTTAAAAGTTAATTGGCTAAAAGTGGGAAGATGACGAGTTAAATGTTGTTATTCTGTGAGAACAATTAGGTTTCGTTTGATTCTCTTGGTCTAATTATACAGTTCTCTTAAGAAACAAGAGGTTTTAGTAGATAAATAGTTTTCATTGTGTGTCTTGTTGAAACTGGAGGAGCGTGATGTAAAATGCTGACAAAGAGGCGGTGTGCCGTGCCTGGCTGCACCGTCAGTAGGCTCGGCTGTAGCTGTGGAGACTGAAGGGAGTCTGTTCTGTTCTGCTGCCCTAAAAAGCTGCAATGATCGATTTTCCGCGGTTTTCTCCTTAACACGTGGTCCAGTAATCAGGGCTCCCTTCCCCACCCGATCGATCCCCATCGATCCGCGAGACCGAGGTGTGTGTGTGTGTGTGCGCGTGTGTGGGTGTGTATGTATGTGTGTGGGTGGGTGGGAGTGTGTGTGTGTGTGTGTGTGTGTGTGTGTGTGTGCGTGTGCGTGTGGCACGTGCACTGCCTCGCATTGGGGAGTATACCCTGGGAGCGCGCGCGCTTAGTGACAGACAGATGGAGAAGAAATTGTTTATCTGTGGAAGAACAAAGGAGATGTGGCAGAAAAGAGTGGCAGTCATCCAGTCTGAGAGCTCTGCAGGAGGACAATGGAATGTCTCTCATCATAATACGTCACTTATTATTATTATTATTATTATTATTATTATTATTATTATTATTATTATTATTATTATTATTATTATTATTATTATTATTATTATTATTTCTATAAAGGCATGTGGTCTGCTGGCTTGAAAGAAAGAAAAGTGAGGAATTCATCCCAGTGTTGAGGTGTTTGTGCACATGTGTGGGAGAGGAAGGGGTGAGGGGGAGAAAAGGAGGGAGAGCTGGCTGCAGTGTGGAGGTGGTGTATTCAAATGATTGATGACTTTACAGCAGGTTTAGACAACAGCAGTAAACTGATTTGACTGTGGGGGGGGGGGGGGGGGATCAATATGAATGTGCACATGTGTATGCATGCCCGTGTGTGAGCGTGCATGTGTTTGAATTGCCATTGTTCATGCTTTGTTACTGCAAGCAAAGCATAATTAAGATATTTTCCTGAACAGAGTGGAGGTTATATGTTTGTCCCTGCATCAGAGCCTCCACAGATACCTTCTGGACTTCTTCAACTGATTCCCTCTTGTTGTTTTTCTCAATTGTTTTAATTTGCCCTCAGATTGATAGCCCCCATATTGATTGATCCGCACTTCAGAACCATTTCACGGAACGTTTATTCAATTGGTTCAGGCCCAGCCATGCCAGAATCTCCTCGCGGCTCTCTAAGTGCTGTCTCAAACCAAACTCAATACTCCCTAATGTAATGACTGAATGCTAGTGCTAATATAGTGATAATTTAATATGTAATGCCTGTTTTCGAACAACTTGTGCTACCGGCCATTTTACAATGCCAACACCACTCTGGGTCTCCTCCATCAGCTCAACTCTGCAGCTCTGAGGCCTGCAGAGCAACACAAGTGAAATCAAGGAGTTAGGCCTGGGCCGGGTCAATACATATTTCAGATAATCAATAGATCCATTTCAAATGAGACCCCTGAACATCCCCGTCCACAGCAATGAATAGGACCACAGGGAGGGTGAAGAGGGAGCAGCTCATTAAAACGTCCTCTCTTGAGACCAGAACCACAGCGTTGTAGGTTATCTTCAGTTGCCTCATTACCAAATGGGCTTTTCTGAAGAGACAAGCGGTGACGTTCAGCAGTCTCAAGTAGCACTTGCTTGTGTCGTCTTTTTTATTTGTCCTGGTGTCAATGATGCTATAAGCTACTTTGCTTAATGTCAACCTCTTGCTGATCCAAAGATTAAATCCCTGGATGTGCAGCATGTTAAGTTGTACTCATGCCTCCTTTACAGTAAGAGCCGCTCTGCTTTATCACTAAGTGGCTGCTGTTTTCTACTTTGCCATAAGACTGTGCACTTATACATGAAGATGGGAAGAGCAGTTTGGATGATGGTTGACTTGTGTCTGTTGTATTGCAGGACATGTGATAGCTCGGTAGAAAGCTACAGCTAAGAGCAAGCTGGATGAAAATCACTAGATTGAACACCAATCTATCATATTCAGACAATTTCTTTAAAGATCCCCATGCAGACGTGTTTCAAGACATATAAATATACAAATAGTCAGATATGTTTTCCCACAAAATAAGTCAAATTATCCCATTAAGAACTCTTAAAATCTACTATATCTCCTTCACAGAAAAATCTATGAATATGCAAATAATTTTCATTTCAAAAGTTTAGCTATCAGACACAAGTTGTCTCCTACTTCGCTGAAAAGTCAATTTGAACTTTATGTGAACAGGAAGGGTCTAAATCACGCTTGTATAAATTGCATATTGACCGACGATTGGCTCAGGTGAACACAGACAAACATGTGTCAAACTCTGCACATGTATCATTCTGCACAGTGATGCTCAAACATCCAAGTGAAGTAGCAATCAGAAAACACATTTTTCAATGGTGGGGGACTTTAAATGTCCTCCAATATAGGACAGTCAGTGATTAAAAAGCACAATATATTAGATGTGTTACAGGTTGACTGATCCACGCTAACAATAGGATTTTGTCTGAAAACACTGCCTGGTGTGTTTTGAAATGTTGAATGTGGTGTAACATGATATTCTCAGATGACAGCTACGTCCTCAAGGTATCACGGTGCAATTAAACAGAGATGAAAGCCAATAAGTAGATGTGAGTCACAGTTAAAAGGCCATCTATCTATCTGTATATCTGTATCCTGTGATGTGATGAAATGAAAAAGCTTGTTTGATATGACTGTCATCCTCCAAAGGCAGAGAACCACCAGTATAAATGAAAATCAATTACTTTATAGTTGTAGGAGTGCACTAGGTTATGTGTTTCTTTACTTAACAAACATTATGTGTGTGTGTGTGTGTGTGTGTGTGTGTGTGTGTGTGTGTGTGTGTGTGTGTGTGTGTGTGTGTGTGTGTGTGTGTGTGTGTGTGTGTGTGTGTGTGCGTGCGTGATGGGGCATGAGGGGGGCAGACGGTGAACTAACCGCACCGTGCTGCTGCTAGTCGGCGCCTGGACGGACGGATGAGACCGGGCTTTGTGTCCGGTGAGACGGGCCCTCTCCCGCCCTGGACGGACTACTGCAGGCGAGAAACAGTTTGGCGTCAATCACTCTCTGTTACACCTCTCAGATGTACAGTTATTGATTATATTGATCATATTATAGGCCTATTCATTGCTGGGAAAAGGAAGACGCCATCAACCCACCGCATTAACACATAGTAGCGGTGAAAACAAACCAAACCGTCCAAAAAAAAATATACTCTCGATTGATTAGAATTGGATTATTTGAAAGCTTTCGTTTATTTGTCAATGTAAAGCCTGTGTTGTCCAGTTGAGACGAGTGATCGGCAGCTTTACAGCCTATCAGATATCGGCTTGAAGTCTATAAACCGTGTTTAGTGCCTCTCCTTTCCCCCCTAACTAAATGGTGTACTTTATTTACTCCAAAACAACTCAGAATAAATTGGCCAATTGAATCCAGAGAGCACAGGCGTAGACATTTGCTGCTAAAGTGCCTAAAACGAGTTCTCGGTGCAAACGAAACTAAAAACGAGCCCCTGAGGGGAAAGTTCAGAGAAATGCCTATAGCGTTCAGAAACATTTCCAGGAGCGCTGAGAAACATTTCCTAAAAGGCTGTAACATTTTCTATTAGTGATGATGGCCGATTTAAATTCGGCATTTTTGTTTTTTGAGTAGCTGTTTTTTTAAGCCTCAAAACAAGGTGACAAATGTTTTAATTGTCAGGAAGCTTTCTTTTCTTTTTTATTATTTTTTTATTATCGGAAATGTTTTAATCAATCACAGTGTTTTACCTAAAGTATCAACACACTGTTTTATATTTATTGTTTGAAGGATTATTAGTAGTGTGTGAGGTTGAAGACTATGAAGAAAAACGTTTTTTAGGAAAAGCTGGGTATCAGTGTAGTGGAATTTAATTGTGGATTAACTTAATAGAAACGAAGTCTGTCTCGGTTTCTCCTGTCAGGCACTTTAATAAATTAAATTGACTAAATAGGAAATTATGTAACTAGAACTGATGAGGTAATTCTCTGCTCAGATTTACCTCTAAGCAATTATAAACACACACATTTACAAAATCTCTCTCTCACACACACACACAAACACACTACAGAGAGTCTAATGTTGAAACACGGTTATTTGTGTTATCATTGGGGATAATAAAGGTTTTATTTGCACCTTTAACACCAGTCTTCTGCTGTGTGAGAGCAGGAGGCCTGTTCCAAACTGGCATGAGGCAATTCATGAAGGTTTACCAAACTAAAGTAAGACTGTGCTCCAAATGACTAAATTACTACAAATGAAGATCTTGGAGAGATGCATCAAACCAGAAACATTATTCTCTACCTGTTTAAATATGTATGTTAATATCTATCATGAGAAATTAAGGACATTTCTACACAACAATAGGCAGTGGAGGGATGTAATCATATATTTCTCCCACCTATCTCATAACAGACATCCATTGTTAAACTGAGTTGCAGCCCTGCATCTTGTAGTTTGATGAAGTTAAAATAATGAGATGGTTGATTAGAACGGGGGCTCGGTGGTCATAACGGTCACAAATATTTAGTTGTATGTCATGAAAGGTAACTTCAAGTAATTGGCTTGCGGTTACTTTAAAATGTGCGTTAATATATATATAGCTTATTTATACTGTGTTAGTGATATTGTAATGTCTGGACACAGTCGCTCTCATTCATACTGACTGTCAAAATATTTCACTCAGGTGTGCCAAAATGAGTTCTGTCTGTTACAGAGTGAGATGACCAGAGAGCAGAAATGAAATAAGGGTGAAAGTCAAAGGATCTGCTTTGCTGATGCTGGTACAGAGCCAGAAGAGAAAGAAGGGGGAGGAAGGAGGAAAGCAGGGTGGGAGAGAGAGAATGAGAGAGCCGAAGAGAGCAGAAGAGAGGAAATCAATACCGATTCAGAGTGAGTCAGATAAGCCTGAACAATGTATAGTGCAGACACACTCTATAACCCAGTCACACACACACACATATGTGGAAGCACTCACAAAGGCACACGCTTACACACGCACACGCTGGGTGAAATGTGCTTGCATGCCTCCATAAAGGCGCATTACAAACCCCATAAAGCATTGCAACCTTTAAAATCAAATGACATCACAACCTTGGATTGCTTTGAGGATTCGCTGACATGAGCAGAAAGCACTCATTACTACGACTCGATAGGCAACTGGACGCTCTGATGCTCTTTGTCTACTGTAAGAGGCTCTTAAGCTCTGCTCTTTTTTATGTTTGTGTTCAAATACCAGCCTCCCTGCCCTGATTTCACCACAAATATTGCAGTTCTTTTCTTACAAATGCTCAGAGAGGCTTCTTTTCCAGCCTCATAAATGTATGTTTTTTTCAGCACTGGAAGTGTACACCATCCTTGTTGGTGTCAGATCTGTGCTGTTGATATTTTACACAGGATGTTTTGGGGAGTTAACAGCATTCTTCAAAACCACTTACACACTCTCTGTTGTGGTGTTTAGGTGTGTGGTCCTCAGCTGTTAACCACAGATTTGACTTTGCTTACCTAGAAGATGCTGTTACAAGCATTAACACCACCGCTCTCTGCCTCTCTTTCTTCCCCTCTCCCCTCCGTCTCCCTTATACTTATCAATTATTAAGGTCGGTATTGATCCTTTCACTACCCTGCCTCTATCTGGCTGTTCACACAAAGCCCAAACCTGCCTGCCCTTACTCAATCAATGGCATCTCCCGGCTCTTTTTTTTCATATGTCAGTTTTGCTTTTCTCGCTTTTGCACTTAATCCGGGCCGAATGAAGTTTTATACATCCCAATTTATTCAATTCAGATTCTTCTAAAAATATGAGAAACAGCCTACTGATATTAATCTTTCATGCCACAAGCAAGTTTGATGGGTATTACAAGACGGGAGAGCAGGGAGAGTGGAAAATGGCTGTGTGCATTGTTTGACTTTATGAAACTGCTCTCATTCATCCTCCACCTCCAGTCCAGTCAATGATTTTTTTGTTTTGTTTTGTTCTGTGGCTGCAGATCTCCTGAAGCCAAACAACCTGCCTGCCTGTTGCCAGGTTAACCAGTGAAAGATAAGCGATATTATTGTCATATGCTGCAGAGAGGGAGAGAGAGACCGAGAGAGAGAAAGAAAAACAGAGAGGGAGAGCACCAGGGAGTGGGAGAGAAGGGGGTTGGGAAGGGGAAACGGCCTTATTGATCTCCTATGTGCAAAGCCAGGCAAACACTGAAAGGACAGAACTACACTATTAATGACACTCACAGCCTCAGCTACTAATCCTCATCTATTTATCTATTTATCTATCTATCTATCTATCTATCTATCTATCTATCTATCTATCTATCTATCTATCTATCTATCTATCTATCTATCTATCTATCTATCTATCTATCTATCTATCTATCTATCTATCTATCTATCTATCTATCTATCTATCTCTCTATCTATCTATCTATCTATCTATCTATCTATCTATCTATCTATCTCTATCTATCTATCTCTCTATCTATCTATCTATCTATCTATCTATCTCTATCTATCTATCTATCTATCTATCTATCTATCTATCTATCTATCTATCTATCTATCTATCTTATTATTTATCATTCATGCTAATAGAAAATATGCAATGATGTTTGTTGGTTCATCAGTGTCAAAAAGTACCAAAGCAGATTTTATACTTTTTTATAATAGGTACTCTGTAGTCTTATCTCTTATTAAAAGACACTATACTTATTCTACTAAATCTAATGTTGTTGTCCATTAACCGTAAAGAAGGATATCAATGGTATAACTGTGATGCATTTTACAGTAATACAGATACTGGATATCTGGAGTTATTGAAACCAACAGTGGCATAATCACACAAGGTGCTATTTACAGGCAAAATGAGGCAGAATTCCCATTAATGTTATCGTCCTTTGTGTTCGTCAGTATCACAAACTCTCGATGCTCTGTATGTTCTTATCTTTAGGCCTACTGGTCCCTGCTGTTAGCAATCCCCATCCCAGTTGCAATCAATATTTCATCAGAACAGTTTAAGCTTATGGTTGCCTTGAAATAGATTTGGAGGCAGACTTTCAATAGTATAAGCCATATTTTAAAAAGGTTTTTAAAGTTTTACATCTGTAATTATATGAATTGTGTCCTGGGTGCGGGAAAAGTATATTCCGTTTTTATAGGTTTTTCATGCTGAAGTTCATGGTTGCTCATCTGACTCCACTGTGGAAGAATCGTCTCACACCAGCCATCATACCTGTCTATGTTCTAAATTTAGAGCTTTTACTACAGCTACTCAAGCCAGAGAGACCGTGCGGTTATTGCGACTTTCAGCTCCGATACGAGTATTGATCCGTGTGCCACATTTAAAAGGGAGAGTGGGAACTGGCGTATTGATCAGGCAGCCTGGGGTCACCCCGCTTCTCCTGCGCAACTAGTTGTCCCAGTAACCCCACCACCACCACCGCTGTGTGTTTATAGTCAGACACAGAGAGGGAGAATAAAAATGCGTCAGGGGAGGGCAACTATTTCGAGGTTTATTGTGAATCAATGGCGATTTGCTATATGCCGATCAAAAATATAGATCTGCAAATGAAGTATACAACAGCCCGCGTAAACGCAAATGTACACGCCCAAAAACAAACATTACTATTGTTTATAGAGCTCAACATTCACTACAATACTAGACTATATTTGTTTCAGGTTTTAGGAAATAAAGATAGAGTTGATTGTAGTTGTGAAGCGGCTGTGCCTCTGCGAGCTTTGTTTTAGTCGCTTGAACTGTCTGTGGTGCTGAATCTTTTAGGCCTGCGCACTTTAGTGTGCCTGTTAATAACTTGGTGGAAGGTGGCCGGGCTGTTACTTCAGATTAATCAGTTTTAATGTGAAATACTAATACTGAAAGCACAGTTACTTACCGGCCAGCCGGAGAGCCGACATCCGTTGAAACTCGGGCTCCTGCAGCCACTTCCACATCCTCCTGAAGGTCTCTCGGCCTGACTTCAGTTTACCCCAGGGTTTGGGGTTCCTTAGCAGGTCTGAGAGTGTTCCCTGCGACCGGCTCAAGATCCTCTGGGCGAATATGGCCTGCGGAATGGAGTACCGCTTTAACTCGGCTGTTATCCGCTGAGCCACCTCCTTTGTGTTGATTTCCTCTGCCTGCATGCCTGATCCTGCTACTCCCTGCCCGGCTCCGTGGCCGTGCCTCTCACGGTCCCCCAGCATTACCGCACCATTCGCCTGTGAGTGGAGGTGACTGTGCGGGTGGTGGTGCATGCCGTTAAGGTTGGAGATCATACCGTGACCGTGTCCCCCTAAACTCCTGGCCAGGTGCTCTTGGTCACTTCGGGACAGCATGGAGGCGTGGGACTCAAACCCTGACACCGGAGAGAGCATCTTGGCGTCGTTGGAGAGGTGCGCGCTCGGACCATAGGCTGACAGCGGCTGCTGGGAGTTGTGCAAAGAACCCAGCCCGCTGGACAGCGGGGAGAGTGAGCCGTGACCCATACCGGACACGGACATCTCTTTGGGGTAGTGACTGTAAAGATTGCCCATGGAGGCGAGCCCCCGGTGGTCGTCCCGCATCAGCGTAAAGCTGCCGCTGACATTCCCGGCGGAGAGTCGTTGATGGGCGGCAGCGTGGTGGTGTGAGTGTGGGTGGTGAAACTTATCCGAGACGGTGGATATCGGAGGTAGATGCTGCAGAGGGGTCAGGGTGGTGTACGTATTACTAAGGCTCATCCCGGTCTCGCACATGCTGATGGACGGGTGCAGGTGTCCAGACAGCGAAGACGGGTCTGTCCGGTAGTCCCCACCAGAGCCCTCCAGGAGCGAGGCCATGCCAGAGACCATGGCTGACCGCGCGCCGGGACCGTGTGACACCAGATTCCGGGGAGCGGAGCTGGAGGACTGTGACGGCCGTGCGTGCGGAGAGCTCATGAGGTCTCCCGCCTGGGAGTGCGAGGAATGCTATGAAGGTTCTCCATGGTGAGCTCCATAGCTGAAAGGATATATGTTCCCTGGTCCCACCCTCCCCACCCTCTCCCCCTGTCTCTCGCTCCTGATTCTCCCGCTCACTCAGGGACGCGCGCTCTCTCTTTCCCCCTAGCCCTCCTGGAGCGATAAAATGACCAAACCGTTTGACTGCCAATCCATTGACGAAAGCTCTCCGATCAATCCTGCGTGGAGCAGATAAGTTCTGATGTTCCGAGGACAGTACAGAACCGAGCGTCTCCGCAGCGCCGTGGCGCTTTATGCATTCATGTGGATGGGAGCTCTCCAGGGCTATATCTCATCTCTGGTCCAACAGCGCTTCCACTATGAGCAGGCTGAGCCGCGTGTCAGAGAGATGGGAGCGCGCCTCTGTGTATTTAAAATGTGGGGCGGGTACGAGCAGATTTTTCTTAATAGTCTTCCTCACTTGGCTGAAAACCCGTCCAGTGAAAACAGAATGTCTCACACCGGGTATCTCACAGTTTTATATGATCATGCGTATAATTTAATTTTGAGAAGTTGTAAATATGTCAAAAAGTGCCTCTGACGTTTTTATGCGGGTGTGTGCATGCGTGTATAGCTCGTGTGTACCTGTACACACATGACATTCAGACAGGTGATGGCCCGATATGAAATATGTGTAAAATACAGTCATTACAGTTTCCGGACACAGGAGTTCCTTACAGATAAACTTTGTTTTCCCACGGACTGTATGGTTTTGCATTTATGCGCTTAGTGATAAACCTGATCGAAGTATTGATTGACAGAGATTAATGACGTGGCGCAGGCCGGTGAGGGGGGTTGTGAGGGGGTGAAGGAGGTCACAAAGTGAGTTAGGATCCCAACGCTGCAGACCAATGAGAGGACAGCACGCTGGTTTGGTTTGTGCGAAGTTCACCAAGTCCAGAGACGAAGTTCAGTACGGGATGTTATCTGCATAAAACAATTGTCTCAATACGAAATAATATTATACAGCCTGTTCACATTATTATATTTGTTCTACAACAAATTAAAAATGGCCAGAACCAAAAGAAAAGTGAACCTTTAACAGACCAAGACCTTAGTTTTAGATTAAATATAATTTATAACAGTGGGGGGCTTATCTTAACTTAAATAAATAAGGAATATCCACTTGACTTGTGAGGCAGATGGGTCACTTGTGATTTTATGTTAAATCAATAGGCTACTTTAACAATGTGGCAGTGTAACGTAACTAAAATGTAGGCCTAAATAACTTTTTAACAATGCCATTTCAGAATATAATGATAATAATGATAAGAAGAAGAAGAAGAAAAAGAAGAACAACTATAAGAATAGTCATACTAATATAATTATATGACTATTATTATAAAAATAACAATATTAAAAGCCTATATTTTTTTATTAGTTATGTTGTATTGTTTAATCCACACTTAATGTTGTATTTATTTGGCAGACAGTCAGATCTTCAGTGTGTTAGCTGTCTAATCTCTCTGCTCACTAACAGAAATAAATGAACTCTCGGTCAGCTCGAGGATCAGATATCTGCACCGGGCTCGGTGCCGTGATTTGATGCGAGTAGCCATCCGCTTCTTCAGCCACGGCCGATATGCTGGTGCTGTCCGTTTTATCTGACTGTCCGTGTGTGTGTTTGTGTGTAACAAAGCCGTGGACAGTTTAGTAAGGATATTTGAGAGGCAGTTGTGCCAATTTGTTTCGTCAACCGTCTCTTTAATGATTTTTGTTTTAAATTGTTCTTAGTGATTTAGTTTGCTGCACAGGACAAATTAAGAAATTACTAGCGAAAAGAACGATATTTATATTTATTTCCATCTGTATTATTAAGTTTGTTCATTAAATATTAACAGGACATAATATTCTCAGAAAGACAATGACAATGGTCAGCCAAAGTAACCAACTAAATAAAGCTAAATAGAGCTTTTTAGAAAAGTTTTACAATTTACAGTCAATAATTTTAATTAATTAATATTTGCTATTGTATGTGGAACTATACTCCAGAATTGTTTTCTATTTTTCAAATACAAGAAAATAAACATATAGCCTAAATAAAAAATATATTTTTCAATAGGCTTTTTGTAATGCTTCTTCATTTTTTAAGAATTAAGTAACATAACTAACCAGAAACGCACACACACACACACACACACACGCACACACACACACACACACACACACACACACACACACACACACACACACACACACACACACACACACACACACACACTGTTTTGAGCAAACGTGTGTGAGCTACAGGCCTCTGTTCCTACAACCAAAAATAAACCCCTAAAAAGATTGAGCCAAAGCTTAATGCAGCTCTTCTACTTTTATTTGCCTGATTTTCAAAAATAGGGCCTCTATATATATATATACTGTATATATATATAAATGCACGGGGTCAAAATAATTCTTACTAAGCATTGCCTTTTTATTTAACCGGGAACGTCTATCGATACTAACTGTTATTCCTGGATATCATAAAGCTCCGTGTGGTTAAGCTGTTTCCCCTAAAGTTCTGAAATTGATCGCATGGTTCGATAAATTGATCATCGATCACTTCAATCTCGCTCGGCGTTGTTTCCTAAACACAGAGGCATTTGTGTGAGATCGTTTCAGTGGTTAGGCGTTGACCTGTAGCACATGAATAACTGGCACTAGGAATATGTCGGAATAAATGTCCGCTATATTGTTGTATTATCTTATTAAGTAAAGGGCCATTAAAACCTTATGTTTCCTCCTCCTTTCGATAAGGTTAATAATGATGTCCGTGTGGGCCTGTAATTTAGCTTCTTAGACTGACGTGGTTCACAGGCAACATGATATGTCGATGATGAGAATGAAAACAAAACATTCCTCTTATTTATTTAGTCGAAACATTGTTTTATTCTTCGTCAGTATATGTTACAGTAAAACAACATACCATACGAGTGTATTATTTTGCATTGGGCTTAACACATTTCTCTGCACCTCTCTTTTTACGATAACACGCGCGTGCGTAAATGTAAAATGTAGATTAAATGTAACATTTGACTCGAGATGAGATTCGAGTGTGACATAATTTAATATAACAGTGTATGTATAATTTATTTATTTGTTTAGATAATCCCGGCAGAATGATCTGTACATCTTCCCTATAATACACCATATATATATATATATATATATATGTTTGTGATTTCTGTACTATTTAGTATTAATCACCCTGTCAGCAAAATACACCACGTGTTCATTTTACAGAGAGACACTGGAGAGTTGCGGCAAAAAATCTAATCTAACATATCATTCAAAAACATTTAAGATGTTTCCTCTTGGTCGTCAAAATGTGCTGAAGTGCACTGCATGCATCATTAGAAGACAGTGCAGCTTATTTATGTGCAAATAAAGTAAATGACAAAACTTCTCTGCTATCTGCTGCTAACTTAACATATGGAATTGATTACTTGTTTTACAAAAAGAATAACAAAACATATTGAGTTTTTTTGTCTCTCTGTAAACTGACTAAATCAAGACTAAAAAGGGATATTGATGCAAAAAAAAGTAACTTATACTGTACATGATGGTGGGAAAGTGCATATGTTTGGTTTCAAGTGGAAACATTAACAGTATAAGAAAAGTCCTGTTCTGCACACTGTCTGAACATTATAACACTTTATATCGTAGACCATAAAAAGAAGTAGTAAAAAAAAGTATTTTTCCACATTGGCTTTTATCACCTCAATAATATTTAGATTCTGTGGTAGAAAAGCAGTCTGCGACTTTTGTTTTTGTTTTTATCAAAACTTCCTACATTTTGGATACATTACTGTCAGTCAATGTGAGATTATTTTCATGTATAGTGGAAGTAATGTGAAGTTTAATTGCATTAAAGTGAAATTCAGTTTTTTGAAAGCTCATTAGAATCATTCCAGCACATGAGACAGTTCTTGTTTTAGTAAAAGATAAATCAACCTTGACTTTTACTGCAGCGAGTGCATCATTAACAAAAACAATACAATCTTGAGTGTTTCGTATAGAACCTGATAAATAAGATATTATAGATTTATAAAACAGCATCCGAATGTTGTGATGTGGACATTTGCATTGCCGTAGTCTGGGTATTTTCCCAACACTGCTTCAGTTGTGATAGTTTATTTTTGTAGACAAAGTAGTGTGTGAATACAAAGTGAGAAACTATTCTATCTATTATCATCTTTTTCAAAATGAAAAACATACAAGCCACCCTTTTAAAATCTAAAAACTCAGAGCAAAAAGGAAATTAATCAATTTCATAGAGAATATAAAAGGAATATTCTTACATTTCTGTTATTATGAAAGAATAAAAATGCACATAAGATGTTAATGCTGGTTATAATAGTGATTGTTAAATGTTGTGTTTTTACCAACAGAAAAACAATTAGTTTTTATATGTTATGCTGTGGTTAAAAACTGAAAAACATCATATTGATTAAAACAACTCATCAACTTAATCCCTTCGCTCAATTGGTAAAATACCAAAATACTAAATTAGGATATTCTCGTCATTGATTTTAACTCTCTTGCAGCTGTAGAGGATTTTTAAGTCAAGACGCAGTTTGAGAAAACAAGTTCAAAGATCCATGTTTCCTCTTTTATTTCTGAGTCATTTTTTTCAGCAATTAAACACATAGTGACAGTGACATTTTCATTAATCATATCTCTTTATCAACTGAAAATTCACAGGGTACAACTTCCCCAGCATCCATATCCTCTTAGGCACCGGTTGCTAAGTAACAGAAGGAGAGATGTATTGAGACAGAATAGTCAATCAATTCTCCTGCGAGGCGTGTGTGTGTGTGTGTGTGTGTGTGTGTGTGTGTGTATGCATGTGTGTGTGTCTGTGTGTATGCATGTGTGTGTGTGTGTGTGTGTGTGTGTGTGTGTGTGTGTGTGTGTCTGTGTGTGAGTGTGTGTGTGTGTGTATGTGTATGTGTGTGTGTGTGTGTGTGTGTGTGTGTGTGTGTGTGTTTATCTAAGCATCACACAGCCATTCTGTTTCTGCAGTTGACTGTATGTCTGTAAGTACAAGCTAGGAGACAACATTTAAATATTTGAAATTTCCCATTTATCTTCAGCAATTACATCTCAGAAAGTAGATTATATGATATAAATGGATCAGATCACAAATTACAGGATAGTTTCCCACACATGTCATTTTAACCACTTAATATTGAGAGCAACATCATCTTCAATCTTCATTTTATATCCAAAGGTCAAAGGTCACCTGGCTTCTCCTCCAGGGATTATCTGCTTTTCATCACATCACTCAGTGCAGTTTGAGGCTAATATAAGGGTAAACTCTTATCTTCACCACACAGAGGCAAAGCAACAGATTATTAGTCAGCTTTACCACTGGAAGACCTTATACCCAAAAGGGACGCATTGGACATCGTTTGCCATCGTTTGTCGCAGATCGAAAAAAGCTTAGAAAAAACAAAACAATTGTGACCTCTCTGGAGTTTGCTGTTCTTGAACAAACTCTAAGTTAAACTGGTTGTTGAACTGTTGAATTCAACTGAGAACATTTGAGATTAGATTTGGAAAACCTTTGTTTCTTGAAATCAATTTTTTATGATTTATTCAACTGACAAAAAATGATAAATTGTGTGTCAGTGTCGATGTATTCTCATCCGAATAGAGGGTCGTATGTTGTACAGACTGTAATGCCCAATTAGAGATTTCAGGGTACAACACTTTTATTTTTTTGAAGTTAGCCATAGTGAGTCTGGTTCATGTCTGGGAAGGTCAGAGTCGATCGTGGAAATGGCAAATCAAGACAAACCACTCTCTATGGAAACACACTTCCATCACCTTTGCTTTTCTAACTTCTCCATGAACATGAGAGATTTACGCTCCACAAGCTTCAGTGTTTCCCAACCAAGCCTCCAATGCTTAAAATATTGACTACAACATAGTAAGACAAGTAGAAATATACAGATTTACTTTACAGTAAACCACCTTCTCCATATCTGTTTACCTCAGGTCGCCTACAGCAGGAGGCAGAGAAATATGCTGGTTTCATACACTCCATCGATTTTGCCCTGGAACAAAGACAGACAGAGAGAGATGGAGGCAGGAGCACAGGAGAGGAGGAGTGGGAGAAATGAGAGATGGATGAAAAGCACTTGCCACAATGGTAAATTCTCTTGTTTTATCTAACCTACTGCCACATATATTTAGTTTGCAGATTATTGGCATCTGGAAAAGGAGAAACAAGGAAGAGCATTTAATATTTGGAGAATTTAAACATTGTGTGTGTGTTTACTTCAAAGGGGGAAACACTCATCAAGCCGGCTTTGAGCTTTAAATGCGGGAAAAAAGCAGCTTTTACTCTGAGTGAGACACAGAGCAACAGAGCGAGGGATGTGAACAGAGAGCAACAGGAAAGAAGAAGAGGAGAGAGAAAGGAAGAGAGAGAGTTGGGCTGGTGTTAAGGTGATTAGTCTGGTGGGTTGGCGATAGAGAGAGTTGATCAATAACTTATCGATCTCCCATTGCGAGTGTCAGGGGGGTAGTGGGAAAGAGAGGGAGGGTGAGAGGGTGAGAGAAAGGATAGGGAGGGAGTCAGTCCTGACTTGACTTTTAAAAATCCTTTACTCTGCAGATGACAAATAACCCATTAGATTGCAGGAGAGCTGGAAATCTGGAAATCCTTCTTGCTGCACACACACACACACACACGCGCACACGCACAAACGCACATGCACATACACACACACAGACACCTGTGCATTTTCTGAATGTTTCTCTCTTTCAAATAAGCATGGTACAGACGATTTTTCAACTATGGCTGCATGCAAAAGAAAAATCATTTCTGTAAGTAGTGTGGAGGAACTATTGAGCTCAATGCAGTGAAGTTACTTAGCAGACCATTACTTCAAAGAATTCCTCTAGGCAGAAATATTCACTGAAGCAAGGCTCACTCGATACTCTCCCTGAAGCCTTTTTAAATGTTCTGCAATAAGTCTATTAAACAGGGGACAAATTTGAATGCAAACAAAAGCGAAAAAGAAGCAAAGCTGCCGATCGGCAATTACCTTTTGGGCTGCAAATGTGTTGCATCCGAGAACGCGTCAGTGAATATTTTCTGTTCGGAGCATTAAACAGCAAGATGATAGAAGATCTTGTGAAGATAATCAGATGATGACAAAGATGGCTATTAACCAGCCAGTCCCTCGGGCCTCCTCACAGCCAAGAACATCAGTTATTAGAGACTGAAAAATTAATACAGAGAGAAAATTATTTTAAAAAACAACCAACACAGTTAGCTAATGAAATCAGTGGAGACAGAAATATATGCACACAGTGCATATATTTCTGCGCAGGTGTCTTTGTATGTGTCTCACCAGGAAAGAGGTCATGATGTTATGAGATTTGTCGAGTCCCGGGTGTAAGCAGGGTGGGGTCAGAGTTGAGGGGTTAGAGGTGAAGGGTCACTTTTGTCCTTGAAAATACCACAGAACGCAAAGGACATATGTCAGAGTAATAGAGGAGAGGATGGTTATTGAACAAGCCATCATTTTTATTGTCAGCTCCCATATACCGGAAGTCTTTCACTTCAGCATGTGGGGTTAAAGCCCCCTAAAGTCAGCAGTCGGGATTCGGTGCAGGTGCCTGATATGTCTGTATAGAAATAAAAACACGGCCCTTTTCCTCTCATGAATCACTGCAGTGCACGACTTTCTCTCTGCAGAGGCTTTGAGGTGAATGATGGATTCTCCTCGCATCAGGGCTCAGCTCTCAAACAACCATTATCATTACGGATCCTGCTGACTTCAGGGCTCATTTGGACAAATAGAGAGGGCTTCTGGTATTTGAGGGAAGCCGTGTATAAGAATGGTTAATAGGCAAAACACAGCCTCCTCCCTTTCTCACCCACCCTCGGCTCTACCCATCCTTCATTTCCTCATTTTCCTCTCGTTTCTCCTCCTCCCGTCCGGCTCTCTCCTTCTTATGTCCTTGTCTCGTGTGTGCCACTACTCCCCCTCGATGCTTCCCCCTACCTGCTCAGGGAGCCCCTCCCCCATCCCCAGTATCTCCGCTGCCATGCAGTCTCTCAAATTAATGTAGAGATATTGACAAGTGATGGGCCTGGGAGGCATAGATCATCAGGAGGGAGAGGAGAAGAAGAGGGCTGGGATGTGGCCAGGCCAAAAGAATGGATGGGTTTCCTTTATTATCCACCGTACAGCAGCTTACATAGCTAGCTTTCTGTGGCTGCCCAGCAAACATCCGCCAGCTTTACAAAGTTATCAACAGAATCTCAAAAGTCCTTCATCAGGGGATTTGCTTCCTCTATGACTCAGAAAGCTTTTGAAGGTGAACACAAGAAAAAATGACCAGATACATAGATACCTCCACCCTCCACGATACACTTCCTCCTATGTAAACTGGATAAGGTGCTGCTAACAATGTGCAAAGGGCCAGTTGGTCAATACGCCAATTACATGGATGAGGGTATGGAAAGGGCAAATGATAGCCAATCAGTGAAGTGCTTTTACTGTCCTCTAGCAAGAGCTGACCCCCTGACCCCGTTTGATGACCTACAGGCCAAAGGTCTCCTCTCTGGGGGTCAGAGGGCATTGTGGCACGCTGACCAGAGAGGCGTTGCTATGGGAACAACACTGGCCGAAGAATGGCAAGGTGTGGTGTTCAGGAGGAGAGGGGTCACCGTAGATGGACTGAGCATTGATGTGATGTTACTCGACTTGTTTAAGGGACAGTTTACCCTAAATTAAAAATATATAGTTTTCCTCTTCTCTCCTATTTATGGAGCCGTAGAGATGTCTGCCTGCTCATTTAACTGGAATTCACAAGATTTTATACCACATTTTTAAAAAATGACCCTTTTGAGTTCAGCTTGAGAACTTAAAATCTTAAAACATGATGAAAGGTCTTTTAATGATGCATTGTTTTATCTGTTGTATAAATAAAAAAGTATTTTATCCAGTGGTAATAGCTAACTACTGTATATATACTCCTGTACTTAAATACACTTTTGTGGTACTTTGACATAACTTTACTCCCATTCTATGCTACTTTACACTTTTACTACACAACATTTTATAGGGAATTATTATTTAGGTTTCAAATTTAAAAAAGGTTAAGAACCACTGGATTAAACTCCTTAAATGTATACAAATTAGTTCAAACTAGCTTTAGCTACAACAGTAAATTGTTGCTTACAAATTGTGAATCTGTGTTAATAATCTACTGATGTTGTATATAACAATACATCAGTCACAGGAGAAAGTTTTCTCTAGAGCGAGTACTTTTGCTGTTGGTACATTTTGCACTTTTACATATAATTTCTAATAAATATAAATGTCGTAATACTTATTCCACCACTGCTTTCATCACAATCTTTATAACAACAACAACAACAACAACAACAACAACAGTAATAATATAATAATAATAATAATAATAATAATAATAATAATAATAATAATAATAATAATAATAATAGTAATAATATAAAGACCTAATTCCTGAGAAAAATAAATATCTGTCATGTTAAAGACAGATTTTGTGCTTTGTTACACCATCTTGTGGTGGCTGTACACACATCTACTGTAGTGGGTTCTTAAGGGCTGTCTCTGATCTATTAACTTGTGAGTTGTAAATTGTTTGTTTTTTACTTCCTAATTACTCTAATTATATTCTAAACAAAATCCAAATGTTAAAACCTTTTATCTTCTGGGTCTCAGGAGGCTAGGGAAAATTACAAAGTTGATTGGCAACATTGCTGGAGACATATATTAGTACATATACAGAGTTTAATAATGTGTCACCGTGCATTTATCTGAAGTCTCCCCAACCTCAGTGTTTAATACAGCCATCATTGCATAAAGCTTATTATAAAAGCCACAGAGTCACATCTTGCAAGGGGTTGTCAAAAGTCGTATTTCCCAGAATGCACTTTACTTTAAACCCATGGGCTCAAAGAGTTGATACCTGTCACACTGACAAGTCTAGTCTATATCTATTTAAGTAGGCTATAGTCTTGTTTTTTAAATCTTTATAAGAAGGCACTCACTGTGTCCTGCAGACATGAATGCAGTTAGGCTACCATCGTCCTCAATAAAGACCTATTTTACTGCGTACTAGCCTATGGGTTAACTGTGTGGCCTCAAAACATCATGACAGGAAATGATCCTACCTAACAGGTATAGCTGTATCTGACGACCAAGCACTACAGATGAACAATATTAACAATGGTGGCAGTGCAGACGCAGGTTTGGTTTTGAAACTGGTTTTACATTCTTTAATCATACGTCTTTTGTTGAGTTACGGTTTTTATTTTCTTCATATTGCAGTTTTATCAGGCCTATATATCGCAGTTTTATCTTCCTACGACATCCAACGTGTGGCCTGGTGTGGCAACAGGCTATTTGCAGTCAGTCATGTCGGGTGAAAAAATTAAAGACTTTGATGAAATTACATCTTTTCTGGGCGTCTACGGTTTCTTTCAAATTCTAATAATTGTTCTGCTAAATTTAAGCGCAATAGCATGTGGGTACACAGGAATGATTATGATTTTCGTTTCGGATACACCCGAGCACCACTGCAAAGTATCGATCAACTCCAAGCATAACAGCACAGACGTGGAGGTTCCCTTCCGCGAGCAGCGCAGCTGGGTCGGACCCGACAGCTGTTCCCGGTACAAACTGGATGGAAACTGGACAGAGACAGGGGCACCCAGCAATGACACGGAGCAATGTCTGGATGGATGGGTCTTTAGCACTGAGATATACACCGCCACTATTGTGTCTGAGGTATCTATACATTTGAAGAATAATGACTATGATAAAAAAAAAAAGAATTGTCCTTTGTTCATAAATTGCCTAATTGTGACTTTCTGACAAGAGCTGCAACTATTAATTTGATCGACAGAAAAATAATCCGAAAAAGCTTTTCAGCCTTGCAAATATTGAGATGTCCTGCTTTTCTCTGTTTTAAATCAAACTGGATATCTTTAGGTTTTGGACTGACAAAATAAGACATTTGCCTTTGAGATTGAGAAACTGTGATGGACATTTGCACTATTTTATAGACCAAACGATTAATCAAGAAAATAATCATCAGATTAATCTATTACAGCCCATTTTTCTGACAGTTCGAGGTCAGATGAAACTTTTTAAACTTTGAATTGGATTAGTTTTTAGATTAGATAATAACAATGTCAGATTTCTCTGAAATGTGTCTTGCTGTAATCTGAACGCTTGTCTTCTCTCCTATTAATTGCAGTGGGATCTGGTGTGTGACAATGCATGGATGGTCCCTTTTACTACCTCCTTATTCTTTGTAGGAGTCCTGATTGGATCATTTATCAGTGGTCACCTCTCAGATCGGTAAGTCCTGTTTTGTTAATAATAACACTAATAATATTAATAGGTTGCAGTAGCCTATATGGACAAATCAATAAAGAATTCATGTAAAAAAGAGAGATAATTTTAACAAAAAGAGGCATGCATGAGCAGGAAGGAATTTTCAGAAATTAAACAACATTTTTATAATAAATAGATAATACATACCGGTACTATAAAACTGGAATAGCATTTACATTTTAGCTGCTTTTTCAGGATGAGCTACCAGATGAACAAAACTGTTGTCAAAAGTGAGTTAATGCTCATCTATCCTTTGGAAAATGCCAAAATGGACGACTAAATGTGTTTAAAAATAAGGTTGAGCAGGGACATCTTTATGCATTCACCCTACAACTCCTCAATAGACAGCACAGTCACGATGTGATGCTCATAAAGTCCAAAAATAAGTCTGATATATGATATGAATCTCAGGCAGACGTGGTGAAAAATAAATTTGTGTTGCACTCAAATGTTGAAGTCATTGCTTCCTTTAATCATAAATGAAACACACACATTTACTTATTTACCCATACATATAATTTAATTGTATTTTTTCATTTGACTTACCACTGAATTGTTGCCATATTCTGTTAGATTATATATAGTTGTTAGGGTAAGTATAGGGCAGGCCAGGGTTACACTTTTACAGCCAACAGAACAATCAGTGAGTGTGTTTCTGACTAAATAGATTGAGTGGCTCCTTTATGATTCTTTACCTGAACCAGTCTGTGAATCTTACCAAGAAGTCTCACGATCAACAGGAAGAGATGATCTAAAGTCAAATGCTTCTTGGGCGTACGGTAAATTGTGCTGAAAAGAAGTGCAAATATCCATGAAAACAAACTGCATTATGCCATCTGCAAATTGAAATAACTGCAATATTATCTTATTTTAGAATAAAACATTTTTATTTTGTGTGTGTAATTTAACTTTAATTTCCATGCGACAAAACTTTGTTACAATAAAATACATTTGATTTTGCTAATAGTTTCAAGATAATTGCATTTTATATACAGTATATTTGATTATAATTAGAGCTTCAGCTAATGATTATTTCTATTATTGATTAATCTGCTGATTATTTCCTCAGTTCATTGATTGATAATTGAGATAACTGAGAGAAGATATCCAATTATTATGATCAAAGACGAGATTAAAACAGCAAATCCTCACAGTGAGAAGCTGGCACCAGAGAATTTTGGCATTTCTACTTGAAATAAAACTTAAATCATGACAAGTATACAATTAATCAATTCATTCATTCATTTTAGGTCTAATTATAAAAAAAAAAAATATTTGTTGTTTTACTGATGACTAATAGTACTCACTGATGTCTGTGCTAGCTAAAAATGTTTTAAAAAACTGAGGGACTGAGAGAAAGCGAAAGAAGAGCTTATCGCATAAAAATAAGTACAACACTAATTGTGATGGTGTACGCTCACAGATTGCACATGCTCTGTTTAATTTATTGTTTTCTTACAGGTTTGGCAGAAAGCCGGTGTTTTTTTTCACCATGGCCATACAAACAGTCACTCCATTGATCCAGGCCACCTCCGTCAGTTGGGTCATGTTCTGTATCCTCAACTGTTTGAGAGGACTTGGTCAGATATCCAATTACATCACGTCACTCATACTGGGTGAGACAGCATATACACCTCTATGGTTCTCAAAAGAGTCCCTGCCTCCATCTCTTCTCCACGATCTTCCTCTAACAAAGTGTACCTTATTTGTGTACTTTGAGTTTTCACAGGTCATTGTCTTGTGCTCAGGTCGTGGAAGGAAGCAATGCATTCAATAGTGCAGCAGACAGTTTTCACAGTTTCTTGTGTTCAGTTAATACCATATACTTTTATGTTCTCTCTCATTTTAACACCATGCTGCTGATCCTCAGGGTCGGGGATGCTGAGCCCTACTGCCAGACTGAGCTACGCTCTGCTGGGCCACAGTTTAGGTTTCGGTGTGGGATATGCCTTGTTGCCAATCTTTGCCTACTTCATACGCGGCTGGAGGATGCTGCTGGTTGCTTCTGCCATCCCCGGCTTCCTATTTATTCCAACATGGTGGTAAGTCTGATGAATGTTGGCTGATAAATATCATTGTTCAGTAGTATGTCCTATGTCAGGATTAAGATTTAAATTAAGCTTTTGACTTTTTTTATGATTATAGTCTATGCATTACCAAATGCAAATACATCCCATTGAAGTGTTTAATTGTTAAATAATTGCTTAAGATCAAGGAACTTCTGTCTGTCTATCTCTGTGCAGGGTGATTCCTGAGTCTCCCCGTTGGCTATTGCAGAAAGGTCGTGTGGAGGAGGCTGAGAGTGTTATACGTGCTGCTGCAAAGAGGAACAAAGTCCCAGTTCCTGAGATCATATACAGGGCGGACGAGTGCTTGGAGCTAATGGTATTTATTCCTTTTTTACTCTTCATGCTGTGTCAAGATATTGTGCTCCAGTAAAAAAAAATATGGCCCAAGCATTACACGGCGCTTTATGCAATCTCACTATTCTGTTTTGTTTCATATGTCTAATTCAGCAAAATAAAAGTGAAGATGAGCAGACATACACTTATCTGGACCTGATACGGACCCCTAACATGAGGAACATTACAATTCTGAGTGTTTTCATATGGTACGTGACTTCTCTGTTTGTAACTTTCCTTAATATGATTTTGCATACACTTTATTTTGATATATAATAATTCCATAATTGTATTTTGTAAATATACAGTTATGTTTGACAAAAAAAAGATCATAACACTGACTGCAACCCATAACTTGAAAAAGATAAATAAATATAGATACAAATTTAAATAAAAATATAAAAAGGATGCTAAATGAGAGCTATGATGTGTTATTAATTTATTAATACCTTAATTACATAAAACACAATCCTTTAGTCAATATCAATTTGTAATAAATGTTCAATCAATAATATAACATTTTGCATTTAAGTTTGTCTTAAAGCTAAAAAAAGACTTTCAATATATAGGCCGGTTTTACACCTGTGAAATATTTTTAACTGCATCAGAAAATATTAATAATTAGATTGTTGTTGTCGGCCGTTAGTCCAAAAATAAAACATATATTTGAAAATAACAGCAGGTTACAAATCCTGTTCCGAATGTGTTGTTTTTGTTTAAAGTAGGATAACAAATGGTTCCTTTTAATAATTAAACCAAAACTTTAAACTTTAAACTGTAGCTTCTTCAAAGCAACTTGGTGTCAGCCTGATCTAGAGCACATACATCCCCGACAAAGTAAAAAACACTTTTGAGTTCAATGTATTTTTCTAACACACTGCCATCTTCATCCAGTCTTGGTTTTGTATTTCTGCAGGATTGCCACCTCCATGGTCTTCTATGGTCTCTCTCTCAATACTAGTAACCTGAATGGAAATATGTACCTCACATGCTTCATTTCAGCAGCCATTGACATTGTGGTGTATGTAGCCACTTGGTTGCTAGTTAACCGTGTGTCACGACCCACATTTCTTTGCTCTGCGCTGATGTTCTGTGGCATCATGCTTCTGATTATCAAGCTGGTTCCTGAAGGTCTTTATTCTCCAAGTACAATATTGACTGAATCAGGTATCTCTGACAATGTCTGTGTAAAATGATATATGCCTCGTCTAATAATCCTGTTTGTCTTTCTCAGACATGGATGTCATGTTCCAGGTGTTCGCCTTTGCGGGAAAGATTGGTGTGTCTGCTGCTTTCAGCTTTATCTTTTTGTTCTTCACCGAGCTGATCCCCACTGTGGTCCGGAACATGGGCTTAGCGATCGCCTCCACAGCTGCACGCATAGGCACTATCATTTGTCCTTATGTGATCTACATGGGCAAGTGTTTCTTAGTTCTTACTGTTGTTGTAGTTGTGTACACTGTTGAAACCGAAGAGAGAGAGAGAGGGAGAGGGAGGCTTCACTGTAAAAACAAAAAAAGCAATACGATATCTTATCGCAAAATTATGTCTATATCGATTCTTAAAAACACTATCAGTTTTTAATTAATATTTTCCATGCAAAGATTAACAGTACATAATTGACTTCATTTGCAAATACTGTATATACACCCTCTCAGTGTATGTGCCCTCTCAAAGTTGTGAGATGATAATGTTGCGTATTAAATCTGCAAAAAGACGGACAAGGAATCTTTTGGGTTATAACATCAAGTAATTTATTAAAATCAAAAGTGCAGCAAAACATAAAACTCTACTCATGAGGGCCGATCGGCTTCACTGTTCCACAGACCACAATTAAGTAGTTCACTGTCTCACAGGTTCACCAAAAGGCCCCGCCTGAGCTCTAACATTTAGCGTATATCCCTAGCGTAGTAGTGATGTCCCTTCTTCTTATTGGTCGGTGTAGGCCATTGTCCAATGGCCTTTGTTGGTGCGGTAGGCGTGTCCACGCCTCTTGGCACAGTTTCACCTTTGGTGTCTTCGGAGGATGAGCCAGGGAGTTTTGCTTATTTGGTGTCGGCTGTACGAATGGGTGCAGTTATCTGCCCATAACCCTCAAGGTCTTTATGACCACCTGTTGTTCAGGGTCTTTTCAGGGTACAGGTTATTACAGTTCAGAACAACAACTTCTATGATAGTGGAAATGGCATCTTTTCTCACACTCATACCTTATCTGGTCACATTCTCGACGAAGCTAGCTTCATTCACAAAGTGGGTCAAGGTTTGAAACTCTCTGTGTGTGATTAATATTTTCAACATAGCAATGCATACAGTACATTAATCAGTGTAAATCTAAGAAAAAGCAAGTAAAGTGAGTTTGGTAATAAATGCATGATTTCCACAATAACCAAAGCAACAAGGCAAACACAGTTTGTCCAAACTGCCCGAAAACGTAACTGAATGTTGTCATGGTGATTCTGTTTTGATTCAAAACAGAGTTCAACCAAAAATCACCATGAAAAAATTCAGTTATGTTTTTTTTCCATAGACTGTATAAAATGTGTTTTACAAGGTTTTTACACAGGAGTAAAACCTCTTACCAAAGAAAATAATAAGGGATCTTTGTTGACATACCTAATGTACCGGGCACTTGCTCATCTTCGTGCACTCATGATACGCGCCTGGGTGAAGTTTTCCGGCTTGTTGGTGTGCAGGGTTGTTTGGAGGATCGTGTGGCGAGTTACGTAGCTCAGAGTATTTCCTCCTGCTGGTCGTGGACTGTACACGCTAGACTGACACAGCCTCGTCGCTTCTAGTGAGACGGAACGCCGCCATCTTGTTTCTTTACGTTACTATTAAAAGGAAGAGGGCCGGATTTCTCCGGTGGGTGCCAGGAACCCATTGGCTGAACAAGGGAGGTATAACTGGGGTTTGAAATTAACATTTATTTAAATGTATTTAAGAAAAATAATAATATTGACGGATAGGTTAGGTGTTCCTTGTATACATTTTTTATTTATTTTTTAAAAGCCATTCCTAAATTTAAATAGTTTAAAGGTTAAAAGATTAAAGGTTCAATGTGTAAAATATGCCAGAATTTAAATTTAAAACATTAAAAGAGCTAAAATAATCAACAGATTGTGAAAAGGCAACAGTGTTGACATTATGTCAAAGATGTCTATGTGTTGTGTCGAACAGATATCTACTGAAGTTAGCATCTAACTGACTGTTCCGGCCCATAAAGTCTAGGATGAAGAGTGAGTCACTGTCTGCCCTCAGAAGTACAGCTGCCTGACTCCAGCAGACTCAGGTCAACATTAGATCCATGATCCCTGCACGTTTTGATATTTTGTTTTGATTACATCCAGAGTGGCAGAAACGAGAAAAGGCCTTGTTCCCACCGCTGCCGTCTGTTGCTGTGGTTACACAGGTTAGACCCAGCACTCCATCAGCCGGCTGTGACTCCCGGTGCTGGGATATACACCGGCCGTATCCTAGCTGCATTCCTTCCTTCGTCTCTCCCAAGCCAACATACAAACGATCAAAACGTAATGTTACAAGGATCGTACAGCCCCCAGTGTCACAGTGAACACACAGATATCTAAGCTCCACGTGAGGATTATAAGATAGCAGTGTTATTTAGACCGGCCCTCAAAGTTTCAGCAGTTTGTCAGTCTGCATTGAGTGACTGACAGACGCAGGTGTAAAGAAATACACAGTAAATTTATCAACACGTGAAGCGTGAGATGTATAGCTCTAGAATACAATACACAATATAAAGAATACACTATATAATAAGACAATAAATAAAAAAAATGTAAACAGGTCAACATACTCTTGTTGTTTTTTAATAACTGATGGTTTTGATGATTAATTAATTTAGATTGTATGGACCCAGTAGTAGAGCCCGCTATTTATTTGGAGCAGGTGGCTCAAAACTACACATTGAACCTTTAAGGTTACATGATATACTCCATATTACTACTGTCTAGTACCACTGACTCAGTGTTTACAATTGCTAAAGCAGTCTACCTAGATTTCAGAAGTGGCAGACAAATAAAAAAGAGTGGCCAGGAGAAATGTTCAGTGGCAGGTGAGGAAAAAACTTAATTTCAGACCCTGTTCACAAGGGTTACAGACTCACAAGAAACGTTCAACGTTCAACCTTCACATGTCACGGCTTATTCTAATACAGCAATTATTAATGTTATGTATTAAACCTGTGTGACAAGTTAAGTCACTATGTGTTAACTGGCCTTTTCCCAAGCAGATGTTTTGGCCTGGTGCCATAGTAAAAGCACAGGCGCTACTAATAACATTAACAATGGCTTTGTTCTCTTCAAGTGTCCCAGTAGACCATGACAGCGTACTGTGTCCATGGTATTTCTAATTCAAGTGCCTTTTATTCTGTTTGCAGGTGTGTACAGCAAGATCCTACCACACATTGTTTTTGGCACAATAAGCATCATGGCTGCTGTTGTTAGCATATGGCTGCCAGACACCAGAAACAGCAAACTTCCTGACCTCATCAGCCAGGCCAAACGCATCAGAGGGTGTGTCGCTGTATGTGAGAATGTGTGAATAATGATCAACATAAATTAGAGATACCAGACAGCAATCTATGGAACATACACATTGAAATCTTGTGACTCAGGCTTTTGCATAACTTTATTATGGCTATGCTTTTATTGCATCAAGAGCAGGTCCGGAGCTGCATTTTCAGTGTTAGAGATGGTGATGATTTAAAACAAATAGTGTTCATCAGAATATATGTATAAACAAAGGAGCAAACTGTTTTAGAGCAAACTAAATGAGAGCGTCATCTCTTAGTTTGTGATGATGTGCATTCTAATAGTTCTCTCTCTCTGTTTCATCTGTCTCTCTTTAAAGCTGCTGCTGTAAAAAGGAAACAGCTCCAGCCCAGTCAGACACAATTCTGAATAGAATTAAGCAAGAGCGCCCTCTGCTGACTGAAAATCGCGAATCAAGAGTGCAGTGAAAATGTACATAAACCTTTAAAAGAAATGCATAGTTTTCAGATGTGTTGTTTATGAGAGAGAGCATCTGAGCTTCTCAGGTCCTTTCATACATAATATAGAATAAGTTATATGAGTTACATGTATGTCATAAAAAACTGACTTTAAGGTTAATTTATTGTCATTGTACAACACCGGGTTACCGGTTGACACACAACTTCCCACAGTATTAGTTAAAGGATTTCTTTACTTTTTTAAATGGGCTATTGTAACCATTTCAGTTTTGATTGATTCCAAAATGTTGTCCACATAAGCCTACACATGTAACAACTACATAATGCCAGTAAAAAATGGATTAAGTATTGTTTCAGAAGTTTAAGGATTGTAGGCTTGCACTATGTGTTTTGATGTAAAATATGATGGTTTTGAGTTTGAAATTCCAGGTACGTCATTTTCATTAGTATTCAATGGAGCCACTAGGGGGATGAAAGACAATGACTTTCACGTGGGCTCAGCTGGAGAAAGATTCACAAACATTAGCCTATTTTGTAAACAATGGTAGCAGAGCAGTATTCTTTCAATATGTTCAGATTTGATAGTTTTGCACCTGATTCTTGTACCACAGGTGGTCCACGGCTGGATTACCAGCTGATTCAAGCAGGCAACATCTCCAGGGCTCCAGATCCAGCAACAGCACATATCGCAAAGATAACATATCAAATGCTTGGAAAATAAACATCATCCTAGTTGTAATTGTGTGTTTTTTAATAACCAATATGTGAGGAGAGTTGGATCATTACATAATCCTGTTTACATGCCGTTATATATACAATCTATGGTTAGGACTGCACAGCTGACTGTCAACGTCTACAATATCGCGAGATTTCCTCCTCGGTCACATCAGATGCTCTGATGCTGCTGGGCTCCTTTACTGCGCCGCGCCCCCATCTCTGCTGCTGATACTACGGTGTCTGTCCGTCTGCAGCGACCACACACACCTGCAAACGGAAAAAGGGGCAAGGACAAAGTAAACAACACTACAGCCCCATAAAGGCTGGTGTTTATACAACTGGATGGGGACACGGCACTAGCACAACGTTTGTAAAAAAAACAAAAAACAGTAGCGTTAAATGTCACGCAACAGCTAACTAACTAGCTAGCAGAGGAAGTAAGCAAGCTAGCTAACGTGAAGTGCTGCTAGTTATGCCTCTGGTTTTGAAAACATTGTGTTTGCCAGTCATGTTGTAGCTAGTTCAGAGTAGATTAATTTAACATTTACACATTTCACGAAAATGCTAGTTATCGTGCTAACCATTGTAAATGACTGTGTCGTCTCATCATATAAAACAACTACTATAATCTAGCTAACGTTAATTCAAAGTGAATCAGAGAGGGATCATTTCAGCACAGTTTGAAGCCAATCTCTTTAAATTAGGTCATATTTACCTAGGTTAGCTATTTCACTTAATAACTGACAGGAAACGTAAAGTTGATCAGTCCAGATAGCATCTAAAGATAATACCTGTTTTGTTATTTAACCAAACGTGTGTAGGCCTACATGAAGTACATTTTTATGCTGATAAAAAATAACTAGTAGCAATTACTTTACCTTATTGGTAATTTCCCATGCTCTACGTGAAGACGGAGAAAAGTGTCACTTAAGCTCCACTCATAGTTTATCAACAAGGGAGAATGGCTCCTAAAAAGAGACCAGTGCCTTTAAACATTGCTCCTGCTGGCGATGGGTTATCCACCTCCACCAACACCGATGTTGCATCTGAGTAAGTTATTCTATTGATCAAATTAATATCCTTGTATAGTTTAAAACTAAATATCATTTGTGTCATCTGAAAGATGCTTTATTTCTGGTGTGTATCGTTTTTCTCAGGGCCAATTTCGTGGCACTTAAAAGAATATTGGAGGAGTTGGACCTCGATGAACAACAGAAGAAAAGGTTAGAAGCCTTCCTTACCCAGAAGGCCAAGGTGGGCGAGCTGAGAGATGATGACTTCCATCGTGTCTGTGAGCTGGGTGCAGGCAATGGAGGAGTTGTCAATAAGGAATGCCACAAATCTTCAGGAATAATCATGGCCAGGAAGGTGAGCTGCAAATTACACTATTATATTATATGAATAGGATCAGATGAAACTCTTATTTCTGTTTCTGTACATACTAAACGTTGTTGATCCTATACCAAATGTTCATACTAAAAAACCCATTCAATACAACAATTCTCTTTTCTGTTCAGCTCATTCATCTTGAAATCAAACCTGCTATCAGAAACCAGATCATCCGAGAGCTTCAGGTGCTGCATGAGTGTAACTCTCCCTACATTGTGGGCTTCTATGGAGCATTTTACAGCGATGGAGAGATCAGCATCTGCATGGAACACATGGTGAGGCAATTGGAGGGAGTGACTGTGTGACTGTGTGACTGTGTGACTGTGTGTGTGTGTGTGTGTGTGTGTGTGTGTGTGTGTGTGTGTGTGTGGCCGGTTAAGGTATTATGTTTATTTTTGTATTGATCAATTTATCCCTTAAAGAGATATTATCTTAATATATCCCTTTACAACTGTTATCCTATACTCATACCAGAGGTCAGGTAAAGTAAGCCTTTAACTGACTTAAGGTTTTAGTTTCCTTTTTTGCTTATTTTAGGATTATGACATTGAATTAAGAAAAAACATACTAGAGCCGTGTGATTTTTATGGTCAAATGTAAAGCAAATTCATTGAGGTAATCAACACCTGAAAATACACAGCACTGAATCGGACATGTATATGTTCCACAGAAGACACACGTATTCAGTAAATCTACTCAGTGTACATTACAAAACTAGAGACCTGTTGCATTCTTTGTTGTCTTGTTATTGTGCAGGATGGTGGATCTCTAGATCAGGTGCTGAAAGAAGCGAAGAGGGTCCCTGAAGAGATTCTGGGCAAAGTCAGCATTGCTGTAAGTGTATGGTTATCCTTTTTATTGTAATATTACGGGATATTACATGAATGGCATTGATGAAATTAAGGTTGGCCGATATGATGGTATATACCGTGCAACGGTAAAAGTGAGTCCACCGGTAGAGATTTGGCAATACGGTTTCCATCGTAGTAGCTATTCTCTCGTGTTCTAGAGATTATGTTGTGTGAGGGTGGTGATGGCCTAGTGGTCTAGTGGTACGCCTTCCAAACAAAACACTAGAAGGTTGGGAGTTCAATACCAGGTGTACTCCTGAGAGATCTTGAGGGACATTGTCCCTGTACATAGTTCAATGTAAGTTGCTCTGGTTAAGAGCATCTGCTAAATGACCTGTAATGTTTTGTGCCGTCTTGATGTCGCAAATCCAGCTATCTGGTCGCTCTCCGAGTTACAGCTTTAACACTTTCAGTGTGTTTTCAGTTCACGAAAGTTTATTGTAACATTTTGTGCGCCTAAAAGTGTCTTTTTCTGCGTTCATTTGTACTTTGCTCCATCCTCTTGTGCCACTTCTTGTTAATATCATCCTCCTGCAGAGGCGGAGAGCGCCACAGTTTCATATTTACACATGCGCTGGTTACAAAAACAAAGATGGCAACGATCAAACGCAAAAATGGCGACAGCCAAAACGCCAATTTTAAGGCTTCAAACCCATAGTCCACAAACCAATGGGTGACGTCACAGTGACAACGTCCACTTATTATATACAGTCTATGATCATCACCAACCCGAGATGAGGAAGAACTCTGGTTAAATGATTACCAGACATGTGCAGTGTAGACAGATTACCAAATCTGGCAGGAAGTCTTTTATTATTTTGCTATACTCTAAAATACAAATTTGAGGGATTTTTTATATTGCACTGACTGAAGTTAGGATGATATTTATTTGCACCCGTTAACCTTAAAACCTTGTAGCATTTGGATTTGTTCTTCAAGCTTCCATTTAAAAATAATTTTAGTTTTACTGGTCTGAGTCTTGTATTTGAACTCAAGTGTTATCTCATGTGTAGCGTGTTTTGGTTTGTATGGGAAAGAAGAAAATGTGAAAATCAAGATCTTTTGTAGTCCTCTCTCAACTCAAAATCGATTGTTGCCTTAATACACACACTTGATGGGCCTGGGTGGGTTTTATGCTAGATTTCTGACTGTTGTTTTTACATTAAGGTTATTAACAATTATTGACTTGTGTAATTTCTCCACTTTTTGAAATAGGTTTTGAGAGGCCTTGCGTACCTAAGAGAAAAACATCAAATCATGCATAGAGGTACTTGTTTTTTATGGGTTTAATTACTGATATAGTTCATCTGTAAGGCATAATGCAAAATAGCAAAGTGCGTTGTATTTTTTTAGATTAATCTGTCATACATATGGTCAGATTCCTAAAATAATAAAAATCTAAATCTGAATCTTTTATGTTAAAATTAGGGCTGTTGTCTGTACAATGGTTGGTAAAGATGGTTCCCTTTCACTGTATATTGTTATAGATGTACAGTCAGGTAAAGTGTATACAACGTATCCTTTTTACCCCCAGATGTGAAGCCTTCAAACATACTGGTGAACTCGCGTGGGGAGATCAAGTTGTGTGACTTTGGTGTAAGCGGGCAGCTCATAGACTCTATGGCCAATTCCTTTGTTGGAACAAGATCCTATATGTCGGTAAGTTGGTCCTTTTCTAAATTACGCCTTGAAAAGATCAAATCAGTTTAGTTGCTCCACATTACTGTGTTGCCTTTGTGTCTAACTTGTCTTTGTTGTGGCTATTCAAATGAAAGGTTCCCATCCTTCATCGTACTGTGTAGACCACCAACACCCATTTAAATATAATTAGCCTTAATTAAACCAGTGCCTCAATTTAAGACTAAACAATATCCAAGCCATTTAATTTCAGATTAGTTATACTCGCACAGTGAGCCACAGCTCCTTAAATTCATTGATGTAATGATAATTTTTTATAATTTTTTTAACTGTTTTTTTTATGTTTGCTTTGTAGCCTGAGAGATTGCAGGGAACCCACTATTCTGTGCAGTCAGATGTGTGGAGTATGGGGCTGTCCCTTGTAGAGCTGTCAATCGGACGCTTCCCCATTCCTCCTCCAGATGCTAAAGAACTGGAGGCGTTATTTGGACGTCCCATCTTGGGTGGTAGTGAAGGAGAGACACTCAGCACTTCACCCAGACCTAGACCACCGGGTAGACCTGTCAGCGGTGAGCAACTTACACAATTTAACAATTTTGTTAGATTGCTATTTTAAACTACAAAAGGTTACTTTGCATTCAGGCAGCTCTTGGTTGCAGCAAGTAATGCAACCTAAAGTAAATTTCGCCAGTCTGTCTTTGCTGAATAACACACTTGCTGCTGTTGCAGTTTAATGTTTATGTCTTGATTCATCAGAAAGCCATATACCTGCCAATGGAATAACATTTATGCTCAATCAGTAATGTAATCAGGATTTTTGTTGCAACTCTTCTGTGTAATATAGGCCTAGTTTGCACGTACACAGGTATTTATTTAAAAACTGGGTTTTTCCTCCTTTGTTCTCAAGAGAAAAAACATCCTGTCCAAACAAGCGTTATTATTTTTTAAAATGTCCGTCCGCATGAAAACACAATTGAATTGCTGTCAATGCCAGTTGGCAGGTTGGGCTGCACACGCATGGATCTCGTCAAAAACAGGCGACGTTGGTGGGGTCTGTGTCGTGGAAGTGTTGGACAATGTAGCATTGACCTCCATAGCACCACCTGACACCTCTGTTCCTTAATACAGTGGAAGACTATAACTGTACGTATTTATGGGTAAAGATGTAAAATGTCCTGTTGGCAAGGCTAGAGCTATCCCTATTTTGGGCATGTCCTGCATTGCACGACATGTCGCCTCATTTGTGACGCCTCAAAAAGGAGAGAACGGCGCACACTTTGACATTACAAGCCAGAAACTCTGTTTCCAGTGTAGACAGGGAAAACTGAGTTTTTGGCTTGTAACGTCAGTGTGCACCATTATCTCCTTTTGTGAGGTGCCACAAATGAGGCGACACGTCATGAAATGGCGGACATGGCCAAAATAGTGCTCTTACCTAGCAGGGAACCCACTACAGTTTTACAAAAGCACAGTTGTTAGCAACCTAAATCACAATTTGGGTGTGGACAAAAGGCCATGACGCATAGAAAAAGCTGCATAAAATAACGTGTGTAGCCGAGGTGAAATTAGTGTGTTTTTCCATAATAGTCTTGCTTGAAATGTCAAGTATAAAACACAGTTTACTTTGGCTCCTTTTTCAGGTCATGGTCCTGCAATGGCCATCTTTGAACTACTAGACTACATCGTAAATGAGGTAAAATCTAAGAAGTTGTCCAAAGAACAACAGGCACAAATAGGCTTTAAGTATTTATTGTCATCCTTTTTAAAACCAGGATCAGTTCTTCATACAACTTTCTTCCGTATTTCAGCCACCTCCTAAACTACCACATGGCGTCTTCACATCTGATTTCCAGGACTTTGTGACAAAGTGGTGAGACAGCATTTTATCCTGAAAACGTTGTTTTGGATGTACTTTTCACATGCATACGGTATCTTCTTTTTTTTTCTTCATGGTTGAAAAGTTCTGTCTAAAAGATTCCTCTCTTCTCTTTAATTTTCAGCCTTATCAAAAACCCAGCAGATAGAGCTGACTTGAAAATGTTGATGGTGAGTGTCCTCAGTTAGACTAAACATGTGCAATATCTGACAAACTAAGATTCAACTCTGTTACATTTTGTGAAGGCAAGTGTTATATTTATACACAGTCAGAGTCAGCAGTAGAAAACTTTGTTTTGTTTTATGATTTGAGTTTTTAATGTCCAGTATCTTATTTGTATTGATTCTTTGTTTTGTTGCAGAACCATATGTTTATCAAGCGGTCTGAGGTGGAGGAGGTAGACTTCGCTGGCTGGCTTTGTAAAACCATGGGGCTGAACCAACCTAGCACTCCCACACGCACTGCAGACTGAACACACACACTCGACACACTCACATACACCCACCCACACTATGTACATGTAAAAACAAGGAGAAGCTGTTGCCTAAAACCTTACGCCCAGATGCACACCCTGTCTGCCACGTGATTCCTCAGGTGAACCTCCATCTATCAAATGAACTCTACTGACATGTAAAGGCAGAAAAGAGTGTGTCAATCCCAGTTGTTACAATCCTGACAGGTAGATGCATATATTCATTTGTATTTATATGTGTTATGCAAACACATTTAGAAATGTAAGAATATGTTTATTTTCCTAAACCGGTCAGGTTATGGTGTGTCTGTGTTAGCAGGAGTTAGTCTAGGATATTTTTTGCATTTGGTGATGCTACTCATTTCTACAAATTTTGAGATGTGAGCTTGACCCTCGTGCCGAGCCAAAAAAAGAAGAAGAAAAAAGCAGCATCCTGAGCTTGTTGTGCTACCATTAGCTTCAGATTAGCTACATTAGGACAGCAGCTGCCTTTTGAATATAGTAGAGATTCATCCCTGGACCGTACAAAACATTTTATATTATCATGAGAAAGCTGCATCGTCACTGAGCAGTTTCAGCAACAACAAATGATTATATCTTTGTATTCACTGTAATGTAAACAACAAGACATAAAGTTGCCATTGAAGTTCATCCTGTGTTGCGGCAGGATTGGGACATTTTGCTCCTTTTTGTTTTCTTCTATTTACGTACTTCCTGATTTTAGTAACGGTTTAAAGATATAGATGTTTTCATGGTAAAATCATCAAAAGTTTTGTCTTTATAATTAGTCAAAATTGTCAATAAATGGTATGTATTGTAACGTATTTTGATTTGCCAGACTATCGTTTCACTGTTTTACACTCATTTCACCAGAAGGGGGAGGCACTCAGGTGCAATGCACTGAGGACTTCTGGTACAATTACTAACAAAAAGGCTGTATGCTACCAAACTGAAAAATCAAAAATATACTGTACTGTGTGTGTGTGTGTGGTGTATTCTGCATACATTACTTATGCTTACAATGACTGACACTAAGAGCGGGGCTGTGAATTAAAGCCCTGCTGAAATGCATTAGTCCTCCATTTAAATTACAAGCACAATGCTTCATCTGTTTGGCTCATGTCTGGAGTGATAATGAAAGGTCTTCCCTTGAATGTCTGTCAACTTCAGGCTGAAAATGTGAGGCCTTGAGCTCAGAGAAAGACGTAGTGTTGCAGTGTGTGGGGTGGCTAAGTCTGAGCAATGTTGATGGGAGGGGGACTACTGCAGCAGAAAAACAGCAAAGTCTGCAGTCATTAATATGCAAATATGCAAATGAGAGGGTAATTAAGATTGGGCGTTTGTCAGTGGCTCTTTGATTGCTAATGAATTCAAATCTGCAAGAAAGGGGGAGGGGATGATGAGCTAAAAATGAGGAAAAAGAACAGAATGCTATTGTGCTTTTTCTTGAAAAAGAAACAAGAGAGAGTGAGTGAGTGGTCTATAGATTGTAAAGGCTGTATTGAACAGAAGAAATGCTGAACATTGATGCTTTAAAAAAAACAACGACAACGCCCATCCAAAAACGATAAAAAACGATCGCACCTATGAAAAAATGCACGAGAGGAATATGTTAAAATATGTTAGAGCGCCAACAGAAGCCGCAGCATAAAAGACGGGAAAACGGGGATATGAGTTTGTGCCAAGACAATTAACCGTGTACACCGTCACTGAGCATTCAGCATGGCAGGCTAGAGCCACCACAGGAAGGAAGAGATGTTTCTGCTCATTAAGAGTGATGCGGCTGACCCCTGTTGGGAGAGATGCTCAGGTATCTTGGCAGGGGGTGTGCAGTGGCAGCATGTTGTGTGTCACAAAATGGTGTTATTTCTTATATTTCTGGTGAACAGGGGCCTACAGTTCACACATGAGCACCCACTGCTGTTATCGCTGTTTCAGTGGTCCCTTGACACTTGTACATCTTCCTCTTTGGCATCTGAAATGAGAATATGTATACAAGGAATAAAAACAAATTAAATGTTGTGAAGAATGGGGAAAAACAGCTGCTCTTGTCAGCCTTATAGCACAATAACTTTCTCTCAACAATGCAGCAGCTTTGTATATTTCACAGGGCTGAATACTCACCACAACAATGTCACTGCCCAGTCAAAAATTAACTTAAGATATTAGATTGAGTCTTGTTGGGAATAATCTAAAAAGAGAAAGCACGCCAGCGTATCAGTATAATATTTATATTTTCAATACATTCCCAAAAATGTAAGTACAAACACTCAAACTAATATATTTTGAATGGGGTGTTATCAGCTGATCCCAGGCCTCCTCTGTTTGATATGCGAGTACATGAGTGTGTTTGCATGTGTGTGTCAAATAGGGGGCTTTATTTTTCACACAGGAAACAGGAAACCAGAAGTCATAACAGGATGCCCCAGGTTTTCATACTGTACCTGATGCGTGGGTGGCTGCATGGGGGTAACCCATTTACAAAGCTATGGTGCTTGTCTAGAAGAAGAGAGCCCAGGAAAGAGTGGGTGGAGAGGAGGGTACACACTTGGGGGTTAGGAAAATGGAGTTCCACTCTAAATATAGCTTCTTTTTTTTGTCTTGCGCCTTATCACACAACCTTGATGTTTTGCCTCCATGCCGTTTGTCCTACTTTTTAAAAGGCAACAAACCAAACATTGTTTGATGTTTTGTGTAGAGCTGCGATATCATCTCTTCCATGGCAAATGCATGCACCATCTTTCCCCAGGTGTACTGTAGGAACTTCTCAAGTACATCTGTGACATGAGACCAGTTTTGTCATAATGAGGTTGATCTACTTACACTGACTGAATGCTCCCTTCCCTGTTGGAAAAATATAGAGTTGTACACTCACCGCATTTAGCTGTATTTGTCTTTTAACGATGCAAATTCAAGCATACATTGACTCTTACTTTGGCTAGGTAAAATATACTGTTGTACATTTTTATACATTTATTTAGTCCTAAAAGAATAATATGGAACCCATTTGGTAGTCTCACTGTTAATGACATACAGGTGTGTGTGTGTGTGTGTGTGTGTGTGTGTGTGTGTGTGTGTGTGTGTGTGTGTGTGTGTGTGTGTGTGTGTGCACATATGCGTATGTGCATGTTTGCGAACCACAAAGTGGATGGCTGAGTTTTCTCGTAAAGGCCAGCACAGATGTTATTTAGGTTGTTTCCCCTCAAACCAGTTGAGGTTTTCTTTAGAAAGTCTCAAAAACAACCGCTGACATTAACTGCAGCCTTGTTTACATAACCACCAAGGTAAAGCTCATGAGAAAACAGCAGCCCGGCCATTTTTGTGAGTTAGATGCTGGCTCATGTAAAGAAGAAGCAAGAAGCTGTACAATTACTTTTTTTCTGCCACTTTATTTCTCTCTTCCACACACAGATAAAAACACTCACTGAGTTTACACATGTTGCACTCCTTTTCTTACTGCATATGTTTTTGTTTCTCCCTAAACACTAAACTAAAAACTAAAGCCAAAACTATTAGACACATTGTGACTATGTAATTATATATTACAATATTTTAAATATTATCATACATATAGGCAACTGTGATGGCTAAAAAATACTTTTCAGGGATTTAGCCTATTTTTTTTGATAACATTAAGTAACTTAAATACAGTATGTTTTTATCATCAAACACAGGACTAAACTTGAACTATTTGACAAAAAGGTGCATTACATGATGATAGTTATTATCTCAACATTGTACATATTATCAAATATCCATTCTGGGATATATTTATAACAAGGTCCCCTCACAATCTGTTGTTTTTGGCC
Organism: Cottoperca gobio; assembly: GCF_900634415.1. NCBI lineage: Eukaryota > Metazoa > Chordata > Actinopteri > Perciformes > Bovichtidae > Cottoperca > Cottoperca gobio. The sequence continues at coordinate 13,989,089 of NC_041371.1, forward strand.
ATGAATTTAGACGACATGGTCAATAACAATCCCCTCTATAAGAAACTTTACTACGATCTTATCCGTGTTAAGCATAACTGAGAATGGTATACTCCCATCTCTCTTTGACACACAGAAACACGAACATTTTGTAGCGCACTGCTTGAGAACGAAATTAAAACGCAGGCAACCCGTAAGCAAAATGAGACAGCCCTAAAGGTTGATGATGAAATATATTTGGGCGTCCCACTTGCCAATCAATTTTTCGTCGTATCCAATTGGTCCTCCCCCTGATATTATCATTCCATCTTCTACTAGTCTAGGCTGTTGGGCTTTCCGCTGTACTCATCCGCCAGTCGATATAGATCCCCGCGAATTGCTACTCCGATCATTTTGTGTCGTATTTACAGCCACAAAACAGTGGCATTTTTCATTTTGCAGATAATCACCGCGTCAATAAAAAGATTCTTGAAACCTGCTTCGTTTTAACCGAGATTGGACATCGCTGATGTTTCAGCGTCCATGTCCCCCCGTAGGCTGAGCTGCGGAGTGATACTCACTTCATTGGAACCGACAATGTGGAGGCTGTTAAAATGTCTACTTGGAAAATGAAATGGTTATATTTTCTCTAACAATAAGGAAACGGAGCCGCTTAAGAGTTATGGTTCGTGTTAGAAACGTGTTTTTAGTTTCGTGACGAAGACATCAACCAGACGAGGCGACGGAGGAGTGGTTCATATTGTCTTTCTTCATTTTCATCAAGCCCACAGTCCGGACCACGGGGGGAAGGATCCTATCCCTAACTTTGTTTTTCTCTCTACTGCGGCCGTCGATTTCTCCCTGTTGGATGCCATATAATTGAGTCCAGGTAAATATGTCGATACATATACATTCATAACAAACATATGCATGTCAAACAGAAGTCGTCTGTCACGTTGTTACCGGAGTAATAATCAAGTTTTAAGCGCATCGTTCAAGTTGTAACCGAGTGCCACAGCCGGGAAAAGCGGGGTCTTGGATTTTCGTCCCTTCGGCCTTAGCGAGCTTGCAGCGTTATTACTATTACGAGTATTAGCTTATGTGTGGTGGAAAATATTTCTTTGTTCACTTCAGTGGGTTATAACGTTACAGCACATTAGCATATTACCGGACAGAGTTAGCTAGCTCCCCTAGGATTTTGCTGTCTGTAGTAGCAGTATGTCGGTTTTCTAGAAACAAACGCATGAACGTTAGCCGTTAAAGTAGACATACGTGGTTGATCTGTTTTAGCTAACGGTACAACATTCCTGGTTGTGGCTAAAATGGCTCTCTTTTCCACCTGGTATCAAGATGTTAGTCTGTTTCACTAACGTAGCTTAGGTCGCTGTAATCATAGGCACAAAACACTAAATTGTGAAATGATTATAAAATCTTAGTTAAAAGTATAACTATTGGGTATTATTTTTTTACCCCCCCTCCACCTCGACTAACAACAAACCACCATTGTAACAAGCAACAATAATTCAGTTAAAGCCTTATTTATTCCATCTGGCTTCATTCAAAACAAATTTCGAACAATTATATCAAGAAATTTTGACTTTTATTCTCATTTTGTTGCGTTTTGACCGTTCTACTGAAACTTTGGTGGCCCGAGTCTTTGTGTTCATTAGTGCCCCATTCTCCTGCTCGACGTGAGGGGCAGGCAACAGGTTTTAAGGCCCTTTTAAACGTCCCGCAGGGTTTTAACCTAACGATGAGCTATGAAAAAACATGCTGTTGATAACAGATCATCTCTTATTTGTCGCCAGGTATGAGGTGTTGTGTGGGTATTTCTGCCTTAAACTTTTCTCCAAATGGGAAGGCCGGAGGTGGGGGTGCTCAAGACAAGCGTATGCAACTTCCATTTGTTAGGAGGGGCTAAACACTTATCCCCCATTTTGACCTCAGCTCAGTGAGAGGCAGAAATGACTAGATTCAGTTGTGCCAAAGTGTTTTGGCTTGTTCTTATGAAAAAACTAATTTCTCATTATTATTATTATTATTTGTACCATTAATTACTTTTATTTTTGTGTTTTTCCCCCGTTAGGCTTCATCTAGTGGATGCATCCTTTTAATGCCTTTGGAATCAGATGCAGATGTTATTTCAACAAACTGTTGATTTTTGGTGTTGTCACGGTTTTAATTAACATAGACGAAGTGGTAGAATTGTTCCCAATATTTCAAGTGTCACCGGTAGAAGTAGCATTCCTGAATTACATACAACATTGGTATAAAGTTGAGATATATATTATAGTGCAATGGCAAAGTTTTTGCAATGAACAGCTTGAGTTACTGAAACTAATTGCCCTTTTCTGTTTCTAGTTGTCTTATTTTAGACTAAAAGTGAATCTTCAGTCATGCCCTGAAAATGATACTGACTTAATCAAGTGGTAGAAGTGAAATCATCTCAGGTTACAAATGTACTTGAGGTCATGACTCAGAACAATCTTAAACTCCAACCTAATTGTTTAAAATACTTACTGCTTGTTGTAGTATTTGTTATTTTTGGCTTCTTTGTTTTATTTAAATGGACTAAATACTTGCAACAGAACAAAACATTGGACTAAATATACATATGGATGAGTTTACAGTGGTCAGCTGATTGACTGTAAAACAAAATGCTAATTTAATCTAATAAATTATAGTTGTTCTTAATTAAATATCACTTTAAGTTGGAGTTGGTGACAGATCGCTGCACCCTATGTTCTCTTTTGGCAACGCCATTTTTTTTAACATTAAAAGACATTACATTAACATTACATATCATTTTGCAGTCAAACAATATTGCTTGTACAATAAAGTGAGGAGGTTATATCAACATTAGCACATGTGGAAAACATCCTCATTTAGCTTAGGCCAGTATTTACGGCAATTTACAGAGTGACACAGGGTCAGCATCATGCTCAAACACTTACAATTTAAGTGACAAAGCAAAAGTCTAATAATGGCAGCATATTCCAAACTCAGGAATACTGCTTTAGCTTAGGGGCTCAATGGCCACATTCAACCCCCAGCAACACCAACTGAGAAACACTTTTTCTCAACGGACATTTGCTTGACAGGCTCACAAACTACAGCCTCAAAATTGAACTCAGAATTTTATCAACACCTCTTGAGTACAAACAAAATTACAACATTATGATTTCCCATAGCTGGTATTTATTACTGTGCTTGTGTATTGCAAAGCGACTCTGCTGGTTTTTCCACTTCATGTAGAAATGATAGCTACATATTTAGATGTTTACACACATGGCCAGAATTTGTTTTGATACAGGCTCTTCATACAGTACATTTCCTATTTGAGCGTTCAGCACGTCGTGTTATTACTCTGTAAATATTTCAAAAGAGATTTTTGAGCAGGTTGGTTTTTGAGGTAGAAAAAGCTGCCTGCGTCCAGGGCCCGACTAACGAGGGCAGTGTGTCTGTGGCTGAAACATGTTATATGTGGGCTACCAGGGAGTCTTCAGTACTTGTTCAATAGTTTGATGGTCTTGAAAGAATGTGCTAGTAGAAATTATATTTTACGATGTGTGCATTTTTACCCGTATCAAAGGTGGAAACGTTACCTGAGTCTGAGTTAAGTTTTTTTTAGATTATGTATGTCATGCTATGTCATTTAATTGACTTGTATTAGTATTGAGCAAAGTGAATGTTTTGACTCATCTGCCTGAATCATTATCTTCTGTGTAATGGTTGGAGAAATAGATTGACATTTTTATGTAAGTCTGGAGTTGTGCTTAATATTTCCTTAAGTAAGATTGGTTGTGACATTTTATTTACCAGCTTTTCTGTTGAGGTATGGGGACACAACAGCACCACTAGAAACAACTTAAAAATGAAAGAGGCAACAACACAGGCACTCAGGCATGTTTAAACAAGTCTGCAGTTTAACTATATTTTCTGAACCACTTATTTGTAAGTGAAAAGGAAGACACCTCTAATGTCCAGTTGCCCATGGCATTATATAACCACTTGCCTGCACCTCTACCATAAACGCATGAACAAAACAATGATAATAAGACCCAATTTCTACCAACCAAAAGCTAAATATTACTTTTAAGGCCTCAAAATAGCAGCAAGTATGTCAAATTCTTAAACCTTTAGTGGACTGTTACAGCAGAGTGAAAAACAGTGAATGTGTCAAACTGCTTGGTTTATATATCCTATATCCCCTTCCTTTTGTTTTGATTGTATTTTGAAGAAAGCCCCAATAGTCACAATATTGTTACATTATTGAGGAATGAAGAATCGCTGTGAAACTTGACTTTGGGAAGATCGAGCTGTACTCTTGAGTACCTTTGCTGGTCAGAAAAGTAACCATCTTACAAATGGGCAAAATATACTCATATTCTCCTTTCCTATGCTTGTAGTCACTTGCTGAGACTGAAACGGCCAAGTGAATAGCGGCAGAGAATGGCTGCAGTGGAAACAGACAAGGAGCTCAACGACTTGCTGGATTTTAGCGCGGTAAGATCTCTCTGAAGATTGTTTGAAATTAATGTGCATCCTTTACAGTTCATTTTATCTTAACTTTCATAATAAGTCCAGAACCGTTGTCAAGTATGTTGAAATGTGAATGAATATCAGGGTATCCATGAATGGATCAGTCTGTCCGGGTTTAAAGGATTTCAGGCTGTACGTTAGCCATGTTTTTTTTTTAACGAGACTGTTGTTGTTGTGTCACTTAAATGTTAGCAGTCACTCAGTCAAAGCTGGAATGTCTAAATTGCTTCATGCCCATTGTAGCTGCTGGCTGAATAGGATAGGATCGTTTGAATTACCACCTAAATAACCGTGGCACAAGTGAAGAGGACACAACTTAGCAAAGTCTTAGATGGACTACAGTTATCCGTTTAATTTCTCTCATTTCAGATGTTTGAGCCTCCAGTTTCAAACGGCAAGAACCGGCCGACTACTCTTGCTAGCAGTCAGTTTGGAGGTTCAGGTAAGACAAAAACAGATTATTTTATTTTTATTTTTCACAATTTTCTTTCTTTCTGGTTTACTTTATCTTTAGGACTTTCTCTTCTTCTCATATAAATGCTCTATTCTTATGGATTTAATTATCTTGATTCAAAAAGAAAGAAAAGTCAATAAAATGTTATGACAAAGAACAGAAAAATAAGATAAGACAAGATACTTTGTTATTTCATGTTAAACACAATGACATTTTGATTGGCAGCAATACTCTACACATAGCAGCATATATACATTTTTCTTCCTTCCTCTCACCTAAAACTAAAGTTCAAATGTTCTTATTGGTTTGTAATGTTCCCTAGTACATTAACTGACAGTAAAGCATGGCAGTAATGGGCTGTAAAAGCTTCATGTCATCTCACTACTCCACCCAACATTCATACATTTTGAATAGTAATAGAAAGGGAAATTGTTCCTGTTCTCCACTTGTTCTCATGCATTCTGTTTCAGATAACAGATTATTGGAAGGAACCTCAGGAAAGATTGCCAGGTTATTTTATGTTCTGTAGATCAAGAGTCATCTCCTTAACACTTCCTCATACTCGCCTTGCAGGTGTCCCTTCCCTCACCTTCTCAGCTGTTGCCATTCAATCACTTAACGACAAAGGCAGAGGGTGGGGGTTGATGGGAATAGCCCAATTATTCTCCTCTACTTACTCCGTGACTAAAGTGTTTTCCATTGTCCTGCAATCTTGCACTCTACTTTTCCTCAACACATAACTTTTTTCCCCCTGGAGCCATTATCCATCCTCATCGTCACCTTAGACCTTAAGTCAGTTTTAAGACATGTATGCAGGTTTATTTTCTGCTTTATTTTTTGGTGTTTCTGGGCCCTTTTTGCATTGCTGTCATACAAAAAAAAGTGGTTTGCTTTTCCCACTGAAGCATATCCACTTGCCCTACATGAACCTATCTCTGTCACCCTCAACTCTCCAGAAGTGCAGTAGGTCTTTTGGCCGGCAATACAAATGAAACCGGATATTGAAGCGAAGATGAAAGACAAGACAAGCTGAGGCTGGGAGGGGTATAGGGGGCTCTATTTCTTCTATTCACTTGAGGGCCACTTACATGTTCCTTTTTGTTTTTTAGCAAGGTGTGTGCTTACAAAAGAGACATGTTGATGTTATCAATCCAACGGCTGCTCGTGACATTGTCCTTCAGCCATAAATTATACTCTACCCAAAATCTATCTTTTATAGTATCTAACACTTACCCTAGCTGGCTGTTAAAAAAATATAGTTTGCTACTTCACGAAGAACAGCAACTGTGGTCTGCTTAAATTCATGTTATTTACTGTGGATTCTCATAGAGACACGTTTTCACAGCAGGAAAAGAGTTTCATGAGGTCCATAGAAACCTAAGCCACCTTTTTAAGCGTTCAGTGTTAACTACGAAGCTGGAGCCAGGAAGCAATTAGCTTAGCTTAGCATCAAGATTGGAAGCAGGGGTAAAGGTTAGCATGCTTCTTTCTAAAGTAAAAAGAATACGCCTTCCAACATCTCTAAAGCTAGCTAATTAAATGAAAAGTTGTATCTTGTTTGTTTTAGCTGTATACAAATTGTGTCTGTGCGTGTGCATTTTCTCACCTCAGTCTCAGAAAGAGAGTATTTCCCAAAATCTAAAATTGGCCACCTTGCACAAGTCCGGACAGGTCACCACAGTACTGCTGGATATTCACATATCATAATTGGCTAAAAGAAAAATGCACCTCTGTCTATGATTCATGTCGGTCTGTATGTAGAACGATTGGTCTTTCAAAAAACGTTTTTTTGTCTGGTTACCTAAAGCTGTGCTAGTATATGATTAGCTTCAAAGAACCTGACTTGGTCAAACTTTATTCCTGGTTTTTGTGGAGCAGCTGCCACGTGTTTTCCTTATAAGTCAGTTAGATGCCTTTTTTCCCCGAGTATGGTTAAGGTTTGGGATATGTTGCGGTTTAACATGTGTGGCTATGGGGAACCTCCCTTTTAGAGCCCCAGTGATGATAACATCTATGCTCTGCTCTTATGTGCCGTTCAATCCCTTTCACAAGTCAGTCACAAGTAAATTCAGTGCACTTTCGTTTTTTGGTCTCTGGAAACTGAGAATCCCAAAATGTATTTTTAAGCTTAGGTATGGGCTGAAATGCAGAAGGGGAAGAGTTTAACATTTGCATGAAATGTAATTTTTTTTTCAAACAGATGTGTTAGTGAATCACACAAACTAAAGAATGATTAAGTCAGAAATAGATTTGCAATTTCAAATTGGAATTTCTGGCGCATATCGTGTTTAAATGTACATCATTTCCTACAGTGTCAGAACTAGGATATACAAATATTAGCTGTATTTGTTAATTGTTAGTGAGCTAATGCATACTGTTGTGTTTGAGAAGTCTCCGGTGACTCACAGGTTAAAACAGCTAGACCTGTGGTATTGTACATTGTTCAGTATTTCATTAACAGTGTTCACTCTCTTGAGATTTGACCTGACATCATGCTTTGTGTCTGTGTGACTCACTTTGCCAAGGGAAGGAAGAAGGTGTGTAGACAAAACGACACGCTCAGTTATAGGTGCCTGGGGCAGTGTTCATGTAAAAGCCAAGACATGTCTGCAAGTTTGGTCAATGTATGTGCCGGAGTTTTGCTCATGAAGCCTATGACTCAGGCTGGCAGTCTGTTTCCAGGATCTCTTCCTGTGTAATTATAGACTAGCCATGCTTAAAGGGGCGTTGCATGCTGGGAGGAGAAGTGCATTGGGGTTCACCAGAGAATTTGTCTGATGTTACTCACACTTTTCTTCGTTCTTCTCTCTCCAGTCGTGGTAGTCTGTCTGAGAAGTGCACTACTCATGGTTTTTCTCATTGTTTTGGCACTTCTGGTTTCGCTAATCGTTAAAATGAAACAGGATTCTCAGGCAAAAAAGCAACGCATTACAAACTGAGAAGAAGAACAAATATAGGTACAACTAAATGTGTCTGAATCAAGGAAACTCTGCTGGAGATAGTGATGAACAAAACATGATAATCATTTTACAACTCTTTCATTATAGGGGCAAAAGGTCTAGGTAGGTACAGGCCTTTTTTTTAATGCTTATGTATTTAAATATTGTAAAAGACCCGAAACAGATATCGCTACTGTTAAAAGTATTCACATTTCAAGCAGAGACATATTTCCAACCACCTGAAATTAACACAGATCTATCTGGAATATGGAGGAGAAAACCTGGCCAGCCCAGTTTGTTCTGGACCACATGGATAACATACACTGAATGAATGACCCTAACAAGGAAACTGCCATTTTCACATATCCCGTACTTTGTTGGTACGGTCAAATGAAAGTGCCTCCTTTCTACAAATTACTGGATACAGCAAAGTTCATTTCTTGAATAATTTTAGAAATAACTATCAATAAGGTCTTAAAAATCATTAACTCAAGTTCACTCAGTTTCGTTAATCTGCTTATCATCAAATCAGTTAATTAGAAAGAATGTGTTCATTTACATTAATTTAATTTGCCCTTTACCGCTTCTTAGTTTATCTTAGTTCCATTCATCTTAAACATTTATCCCATAATTCCATACTTATGGTGTGAATATTCACATTAATCCTCAAAAATCTTCCTCCACACAATCCATTCATTCCATTAAAATTTGATCCCGAAACACTTGTTAACCCTACATTGCCTTGAAAAAGGTATTCTTATACTTATATTTCTGCAAAGTGCCAAATGCACCCTGCTATTTGTGGAATGAAAGGTGACAGTTCACGTTTCTTTTTCTAGTAGCTGTACAATTCTCAGTTCTTCTAAAGAGGGTAAAAATAACACATGTTCGTGTCTCGCTAACTAGCTTTGTGCCTTTTTTGCCAGACTGTTCTGACATGCTACATGGTTCTGAATACATGGTAATAATGTAGGTGTGTGGCAGACGAAACGTGGTCTCAAAAATGTAAGTTTGTTCCACTATACACATTTTATCGGGCACTACTGTTTGTTGACACTGCAACTGGCTTTCTTAAATTTAGTATTAATAACAAAACTGTCAAGAAAAGTGTAATGCAGCCTTGAACACGAACTGTTGAGTTGGAGCCTTTTCTTATGTGGATCTTGGGTGCTGATGACTTACAGTGAAAACGAATGGTTCATGCATTTTATTTATCGTCTTTGATTGACATGCAGAGTGACTGTCAGCCATAGAGAGGGGACAAGACATTGTCTTCTTCATCTCTTATTCTGCTGGTGTCGTGTGTATAGATCACAGTTGTCACGGCAATCTAGCAGCTCTCAGCGCTGTGGACCCATCAGTCTGTTCTACTGCTGATCCTGTCATGATTCTAGCCCGCCTCTACCCCTCTCCCCTCCGCTTTTTAATTAGACAACAAAACAAAAATATGAATATTCATAGCGCTGAGCTTCATTAATATGCACAATTATGCAAATCAGTACGCAATTAAGCTTCAGCTTTCCCCCAGAGATGTTGTGTTGCAGTACGAGAGGAGATTGAGAGAAAGAAGACATTCAGGAATTTCTGCTTCACCAATCTTTAAAATCGCTTGTTTCAAACACATTTACCTCTCTGAAAGCTGGAGTGCTCTGGTCAGTGATAACATACGTCAACAATGTAAGATTGAGACCTTCAGCGTGCGTCTGTGTTAAGGCGAAGGTGTCGGCCAAATGTGAGAGTAGATGGAGGACAAATGACTGTTGGCATGGAAAATGTAAAGGAGTGGGAAAATGAAGAATGTCGAGGATGATTCTGGGAGCCTCATACTGGGTGTTAATTATTCAAACTTCCTACAGCTCATATCCACGCTATGTGACAGCGCTGTCACTATGCTGTCTCTGTGTGAGCTGAAGCTCTTCAATTGAGGTTACTTTGAGCAGCCTGAAAAAACCTGTATCAAAGCAGGTCAACTTCATCATTCTCTGAAGTTAGACTTAGTTTTGCAAAGCCTATGGGTAAATCCTTGTTAAGAATGCGTCTGCCTTTTCGTGGTTAATAGGCCTAACCCAGTTCTTTGTCTTACAGGTATAGATGAGAGGAGTGGATCCGGCCCCTGGGGGCCAGGAGAACAGAACAGTCCATCTTTCAACCAGGGACGGGTACGGTTTATCCTCATTTACTACAGAGAATGTGGCCTTGTAGATGTCATGCTATTGAGTGATACACAACACAAGTTTGGGTGATCATGTAATTTATACAACACACACACACACACACACACACACACACACACACACACACACACACACACACACACACACACACACACACACACACACACAAACACAATGTATCATATGGGATAATAAAGTTTTCAACCTGTATTTGAACACTGGTTGCACACCCTCAGCTCAACACACTTGACTGCTAAAACCAGGCTCAAATTTGAGAAGTTTACTAGAAATGAATATGGATTACACTCATAAGGAGACATTTGACACATGATCCATGAACAACATATTAACATAACATTAACATATTCACAGTCAACGATAAAATAATGGTGAGTCACACATTACACAATATTATGAAGATTGCCTTTTGAGAGGGAGCCATACACCAGCTCTGTCACAAGCATTAGTCAGTCTCATTAATCTCTATATCTCATAGATCGTTGGTTTGCATCTCACTGGGTATAGTGAGTCCACTTCTACAGCTCAAACTGCTTTAATGTTACCTACCAGATCCTTACTCGTATCAAACTTGTTTGCCATTACTGGCATTTTAGAAGGGTTAAGATCTTATCACTAAACCGCTCAAATGACCAGATATCAGAGTTTATTGGCAGTGGGTATCAGGGTATTTTGGAAAGATTAGACGTATGGATGTTGCAGATCCTACTGGACTGATCTACCAGGATTTATGTGCTTTATTTGTACAACTTATGCACATGAATGGACCATTCTGAGAGACATGATGTCAACCTGTCCACACTTGTAACTTCATTTGCACACATACTTTTACATGTTAATTTTATTTTATTAAAAGTTTTTTTTATTGGACTGAAATGCAATATGAGAAATATTTATGGATTTATGCTGTTTTTTATGATCTTATAGTAACTCTTTATTTGCTGAAGAATCCCATAATCACCCTTTCATCCTGAGACAGCCGTATCAGCCTCAAAACTAAGTCTGGCACACGGTCTCACAGCCAAGTTTGATAATGTTTGTTGACCCATTCACATGAACGCTTAAGAGTTTATTTTCTTACAAAACTGCTTTGGTGTGAAAGAGGTGCTAATAATGGGCTTTATTGATTTTTATTTATCTATTTTAACATCCCTAATGTGTCTTCTGTCTTTCCCCTCAGGGTTATGGAGAACAAGGCCTTTACAGTGAGCAAGAGGGCATTGCCTCTGCCCCCATGTATGGATCAGGGATTGTTGGTAAGAAGGTTTAAATTGAACTAAGCTGTTGAAGCTAAACGCCACAACTTTCACAATGTCTTTTTTTTTCTAAACCAAAGATAATCAGGGAAATTTCTTTCTGTGGGTCTCATTGTGTTTTAAGTAGTAGGACTTAATGACAGAAGAACATGCTGATTGAATTGCGCACGTTTATATCAATGGACTGTGTGACTGAACCAATACAATGAGTTGTTTGTTTGAGAGGGCAGTCGTTAATAGGTTAGACACTAATGTGCCACTTTAGGGCAAGCCATATTTATGCTTAGGTGGCAATGGATGAAGGGAACAGGGTAATCAGGGAGGATGTGGAGGAGGGGTTTTTTCGTGTGTTGTTGTTGCAGTTTGTGTGTTCAGGGCGGGAGGGGGTGCTGGGGTGTAAAGGGCACCCATGCACAAACAAGGCTCTCCCTTGGGACTGCGGTAGCCTATAGCTCTCTTCTGTTTAACTGTCAGGGGAGGGGACAGAGGTTTGGCACAATTGCCCCTGAACCATTTATAATGGGCCAATTTGTTGTTGTTTTGCTGTCCACAGCCATAAATACCACACATCATCATATACACTCACACAGCAGATGGGAGGCACCCAAATGGAGAAAGGGGAATGGCCAGATTGTGATTTAATGACATAAAAGCCCAATTCTCACAATCATGACCTGATTTTATATTCGCTTCTTCAAACAGGGAAGGCTGAGCGAGGACCATACTCGTCATTTGCGGCACAGGTAAATCAGTCAGAAGCGTCACCCCTTCTCTCCGAATGCTCTATTAGGGAAATTCTGTCCCATAGCAATTTACTTTCTCTATATCATTCTGAATTTACTGCCATAATGATTTACTTTTACGCTACATGAGCTTTTGCTTTTTTATTCACCATCTCTAGCCGGGCTTTATGCCCAGTGAAATGCCCATGCCCAGTCCCGATGCCCTCTCCCCGTCTGGCCTGAAGTCCAACTCCCAGTTTTATTCCTCCTATGAGGGAAGCAATCCTCGCAGGAGACCTTCACAGGAGCCCATTGGTAAGATTGTAAAGTATAATGTCAAGCACAGTGTTGAATACAGTCATAAGATTTCCTTACAGAAAGGGTTATCTTTGTTCTGATTTATATTTAAGACCGTTTATAACATCACTTCTCCTGTTGAGCTTTGAAAGTGTTTGAGAAATCTCACTTCTGCTTAGAAAGTGAAATCACTGAGGAAAGTCATTGAATAACATCAGACTAGATATACCGTTTTTTGATTAGGCATTAATGAGTAGTCACAAGACAGATGGAGAGATTATTTCTTCATGAATGAATCCCTACATTGGTGGTTGTAAAGTCATTTCTGCAATAAGTTGAGATTTTTGTGTACGTGTGCGTGCTTATACGATGTCTTCCTCTTCTCAGGCACACAGCCAAAAAAGATCAGGAAGGTGCCCCCTGGCCTGCCCTCCTCGGTGAGTACTAGCATCCAGAAACGTTGCAGCCCTGAACTATATCTCAGCCCTTGCAGTCAGTCCATGGGAGCTCATGTTGTCATGTTTTTTACGCCCCTTTTCAAATTCCATTCGGCATCTTAAGCCTCTCCTTGGCTCGCAAAGCAGGAGAATAGCTGCAATACAGGACATCGAGCTTTTACAGCTGTTTATCTGCACCATTTAAAGTAAAAAAAAAAAAAAAGATTTAAAGGAGGGGGGGGGGGAAGCTACTCATTCACCCAGTCACTCATTCACCCAGTCACTCATATGCATCTTGTATTTATAGTGTTGTATTTGTAGGCCCTTTACTTTATGGCCACATTTCTTCCTCTGCCAAGTAAACCCGTTAGATCACTGAAGGGAATTCATACTGGGGTTTGATGGCTCGTACTCCACCTCATTTTTTCCCTCCCACTCTCGCTCTCTGGGCACCCTATTTCCTCCTCTTCTCTGTTTCTTCCTTTCCCCCTCCCCCCTCCTCTCTACCCCAAACCCCCCTCCCTCCGCCTTCCTCTCCTTCCCGCCGCCTCCCTCCCCTTTCTCTCTCTCCCTCCCCCATCCCTCTATCCCAGCTGCCAGTGGAGTTGGCTGCCATCCAGGATTCGGCAGATGGTTCAGTAATTAGGAGTGCATCTCTCCGTTCCCTCTTCTCCTCTCCCCTCTTTTCCCTCTCCTTTTTCTCTCTGTTTAATCAAATTACAGAAGAAAACTTCAGTCCATTTGGATTTGAGTTTTGCAGACGCAGTTTGATACTTGCTTTTCGTCTAGAATAGTCTTGATTGAGAATGCTATGGTGGTTCAGAACATTGGTTCCTTAATACCCATTATGCACCAAATCCGAGTGCATCTCCCATTGTCTGGTCACATCATCCTGTGTTAAAGAGTGTGAATTATGTGTCTGTAAACCATTCTCAGTGTGTTTCTGCTTAACAGGATAAAATGTAAAAGCCCTACAGAGATGGGAGACAGAGCCCAATAAAATCACTGACACTGCACATTCGATACATAATGCTCAGTGCTCCAGTCTGCAGACATGTTGCAACAGCCTGTTTATTGAATTAAGTAGTAAAACCTGATCGTAAAAATAGATTCTAGGAACACATACTTTTAAGAGCTGTATTTAATGCATATGTGTTTTGTTTTTTTGTTTGAAAACTTAACTCCAGGTACTATTTTTATGGGGAAATTCATTTGTGGTCACCCTCCTAAGCATACAGCACAAGGAAGCGCCCAGGGAACTGTTTTATGAGTATCTCAAAGGAAATATGGCATATATAGTATTTACGGCACTGAACAGGCAACAAGTTAGATACACCATAGAGTTTGTTTACGTAATCAAGTGATTTATGACAAAGTTTACAACCACTGAGCTGAATAGTTTTTCTTTTTCTTTTTTTTTTTTTTCATTTTGTAGGTTTATGCATCAGCCTCAGGAGAGGATTTTAACAGGGACAATGCTGGCTACCCAGCCCCCCCCAAGGCAGGAAACGTCTACCCACCACCATTCTACATGCAAGGTCAGTCGAAACAAGATTTGCCTTCATAACCTCCTCTTGTTCATTGTGTTGGTCTGAAAAGTTCAGTCTGACAGAGACACTTGTTGTTAAGGCAGCAACATGTGTTGGACACCTAAAAAACAATGACCTGGAATATTCCTTTATAGTTAGTATGGTTGTGAAATTTGCTCCCCATAATATCCTTATGGAAGTCTGGATAAACATAGGTGCTGTAGCCGTATGCCAGTGAACACCCTGTGGTGCCTGGGTGCTGAATAGTGCATCACAGTTGAATGAAGTCATCACAGTAATGTGACATGTCTCATATGTGGCCTTCATTGTCTTCTCATCTCCTGTGGCTGGTTATCCCTCGCCCTTCTTGCTCCCCCCTCCTCCACTGGATGCCCCCGACAGAAGGCCTTCACCCGCCCTCTGATCCATGGGGCTCTGCCAGGTCGATGGTTCAGCCTGGTTATTCTGCCATGCTGGGCAACTCCCCCCATCTGAGCCAGCATGCTCCCTTCACTGCCATCAACCCCCAAGACAGACTGGTAAGTTATGCCTTTGCACTTTGGTCTTGTTTTTTATATGAAGGCATTATGAGGCTTTTTTTAAATCAATGCATCATTGAGGGCTTCTGTCTGGTTGTGCATTTAAATCATTGGGTGTCTTTGCTTTACAGAAACGGCAGCCACTGCCCCTCTCTCCCCAAAACTACCCCATGCATGGCAGTGAGGTGAACGGGGCTCATCCTGCTGGCTTCCACTCTGGCCCCCATTCTGGCCCCCACTCTGGCCCCCATTCTGGCTCCAGCAGCTTTGGAGTCCCCAGCCACACACCCCCTATGGCTGACACCATTATGGGTAAACCCTTAAATGTGTACCCTTTCTTTGTGAAAAGAAATAGTGTGTTCATCCACTATTGTCACATAACAGAATATTTATTTAGTTTAGCATCTAATTGAAATTATTTCCCCCCCCCCAAAAAAAAAGCCAATAGAGGAGCAGTACCTGGAAGTTCAGGTGATGAGATTGGAAAAGCCCTGGCATCTGTAAGTATTAATAAAATACATATTGTTATCTTTCTATAATATAATAAAGTTAAAAGAATAAGTTGCCTTTTCATTAATATAACAACTATTTCTTCCTCTTTCCAGATCTATCCTTCAGACCCACACAGTAACACCTACCCTCCGTCTCCATCTACTCCCTCTGGCTCTCCCCAGGCTGTATCAGGTGAGGGAATAGCTCTAGTCATTTCTTCCAGGGGACTCGCAGTGACCTGGCTGTTTTGTCGGTGCAACACGGGGTCTTTCCTGTTATGTAAGGGGATGATAAAATCTTTTTTAAATGTATTGTTGTCATTCTGACTGAGCCTGAATGGTTCTTAGTGAAAATGTAGCTCCATCTGATATGTATCAGGATGTTCAGTAAAACATATTACTTAAAATACATTACATGACTGTAATGTAACTTTTCTGCCCTAGCGTTTCCAAGTGGTAGACCTGTTATTGTTGTTGCAGAGACAACCGGATTGCTTCCGTTTTCCTCATAGCCTACTACTAGTGGCAATACAGGACACACTGCATTTTATTTTCCACAGTTACTTCTGTTGTTCCACCATCCGCTATTTCCACTGCTTGGGATAGTAACTGCACAGAACTTAAATTGATACTCTTTGGTAACTGGGCAAAGCTACTGATAGCTACCGGGGGAAGCAAAAACGCTATCCTCTTCCTGTTTTGGTTGCGCAAAGGTTGACGCACTTCCTTTTGTGCCGTAAAATTGAGCCTTTTTCACGGCAGATGTAGATAAACAGAATTGCATAGTGAAAGCAAGGCTTATGGTGATGGTATCATTATTCTATAGCCATTACATTGTGCAATCAAACTTTACTTTATAGTAATAAGTAAAAGTAAAAGTTGTCTGTTGCCACTTTAAGTTAGAAATGATGACTAACTGACGTAACGGGCTAGAACTGAGAAGGCGCATAGCAACCATAGAAAACATTTACAAACTATTGAAATTGTTCTTATGGCAGTTCATAAGCTACAAACAAAACGTCTCTACAGCATTACAACATTTAAGTGAGTTTAGTTTTGACCATTTTCTTGCGCTGGCACTGAACAAACGCAGAATGAAGATAAGTTCGGTATTGGTATCTTGACCTGATAGAAATGTCTTTCCTATTCACTGAATTATTTTAAATCTTACAGCAATTTTGAAAATAACAGACAATGTAAATTTTATCTGTACATAGCCTTCACTTGATCTTTATCACACACACACACACACACACACACACACACACACACACACACACACACACACCATCCAAATATAACTTATGAGAGGGGAAGAAAAAACACAGTAAAGAAAATAAAAAAGGGTGGGGTCACTTCCCCATTTGTCCCTCCACTGAGTCCATAAGTGATCTCATCACACACTTCATACATCAAATACCGCTGCTGGCACAAGGTGAGAGAAGAAAAAAAAAAGCATGAGCTCAACTGATACAGTAAATGAGGGCAGATGTACCAAACAAAGCCTTGTGATCTTCTTTTCTCTAGGCTCTGCATCCCAATGGACTCGGTCCTCTGGCCAGGCCACACCTTCACCCAACTTTGAGAGTCAGTCCATGGTGAGTTAACATGAGTTGGAGTTTATACATGCTCAGAGTTAACAACTGAATAGAGGCAGAATTGACATTAATAAAATGCAAATATATCTATACATCATAAAAACCATACATTTATCTATTATCATACATTCAGCCATGCATTTATTGTCGTTTATACACCTTTACAGATACAACCATAGACTTAAATACTACATACGGCTACTAAACAAGCAATTCACAATCACTGCGACCACAGTCTTGCATAAATCCACATGTTCATGCATTCACAAACACACAACCTCCATGCCAAATTTCAGCCTCCTAGGGCACCTTGGTCACCAAAAGGGTGGGGAAGTTTTTGTGGACCGAAAGAGCGAGCTATAGAGCTGCTGGTCACAGCTAAAAATGCTATAAAGCAACAAAATACAACACAAACACACTAAAAAGAGAGGGTGAAAAACAGAACAGACCCCAAAGACTTTAGCTATCCATCTTTTGTTCCATTCAGTTCTATATTTTACTGTCTGTCTGCTCTAGACACGGTTGCCGCTTTCAGCCTGTTTGTTCTGCAAACATGTATTTTCTTTTTCATGTGAGAGATACAGAGGAAAATACAGGATGCTACAGTTATTCAGGCATCACCTTCTACTGCCTTATTAACCATTATTCTTCATTCTCCGTAGGCCAGTAAAATGGAGGACCGTCTGGATGAAGCCATCAATGTTCTTCAGCGTCACGCCAGCGGACAAGGCGGGCCAGGCCTGGCTGAGATGCACAGTCTGCTCGCGTCTGGCCTAGGGTTACCTCCTGCCTTCACCAGCGCAGCACTTGGACTGGCCAGTCGCCTGCCTGGACTGGTGAGATAAAAGATTAGCAGCAAATGACTGAATTAAATTTGGTATTTTAAATTAAAAGTAAGTTTACGATATATAAATACATCTTACAAGATCATTAAAACACTGTTAAATTGTTGTCCTGAAGATGTCCGGTCACCATGAGGACTCTGCCGGTCTGCCCTCTAGTGGAGGACTTATGCATGGTCACCACGGCCCCGCATCTGGCCAGCCAGGCTCTCAGCCTGAAGGTTTCACCGGTGAGACTTTCGGTTGCTCTCCACTCCTCTATTTATTTTTAATGTCAGGAAGGGTTTTAATACTTTGCCATCACTAAATGTTAAGTAATTATTTTTCTATATCTATCTTATTCGTATCCTAATCCTATCCTATCGTTCCTAACTCTCGGCAGGCCTGTCCGGTAGCCTAAATCGCTCCAGTGGTTCTGATATCAAACGAGAGGACAAGGAGGACGATGAAAACTGCTCCATCACCGACAGGTCAGAGGACGAGAAAAAAGACGTGAAAGCCCGGCTTGGAACGAGGTGTCTAAAACCTTTTAAAAAACATTTATACTCATCTATCACTGCATGAGATTTCATGGCATATCATGCTGCTGTGGTTTAAGTATAATATGTGTCAGGAAATGGTCTTTGAACCTTTTTAGATTAAATTTAGATTAAATTTATCAATAGAATACCAAAACAGGCAATAAATAATTTTGAAATCAGTTGTGCCTCAGTCTTTCTTGCACGGTAAGAAAGACTGACCAGATATAAATATATTCTTTCTAAAGCTGCTTTTACGGCATTAAAAAAATTTAACATAACCCATTTAAATGTTTGATGCAGTAGAGTCCAAAAATATTAATACACATCCAAAAACAGATTACAGGCTTATCAATATCTATCAAATATATAAAGGTAAATGAACAGAAACACAGACGAAGGACTTCACAGCCAATGATTCGAAGAAAATCTGGTTTACAGAATTTGAAGTTTAAACGAGATCAACACTTCATGAAATGGGACTTAAACGTGGAAGTAATAAAATTACAAATGTAAACACTGCTACAGTTGTGGATCACATTCTTGTATATGCTGTTGTTTGTCAGCGAGTTTAGGCTTTTAAACTGCTGGTCTTCATTGTTGATGCAGGTTCATTCTGTTTGGAATATGTTCTCTGGTTTCTTTACACGTATTTCGATCACAAGAACCAAGTACAGGTTTTGGTTCTTGGGCTGTGTTGTAATATCAGACATTGAATCTCACAAGCTGTTACTTGTTCATGTTTTTATCACTTGTCATTTACTTAATCTTTGTGGTAGTTCAGATGTGTTGGGAACTTTAGTTCCTGACTTAGGGTTCTTGGGCTCCATTATTCTTGGTACTACGTACAATGTGATCCACCTTTTGTAGCAGTGTTTGTACTTGTTATTGAGTTGCTCTGTAATTTCATCCCTTTCCATGTGGTGTTGACATTATTAGGAAAATTTACTGCCCCCCATAATTGGGAAGTTATTATCAGAACTGATGAACTGTACCCATACTGTTGTTTCATTCCCTCCTCATCTGCCATTGGCTCTTCGCTAGTCTGGATGATGAGGAAGACGATGAAGATCTTCCAGTGGAGGTTAAGGCTGAGCGGGAGAAAGTGAGGAGAATGGCAAACAACACCCGTGAGCGGCTACGTGTGCGGGACATCAACGAGGCTTTTAAGGAGCTGGGCCGCATGTGTCAGCTCCATCTGAGCCACGAGAAACCGCAGACCAAATTGATCGTACTGCAACAGGCCGTTAACGTTATACTCAACCTGGAGCAGCAAGTTCGAGGTCAGTGGGTGTCCAGGGAGGAAGGAAGAGGAGGGGAAGGGCCTCTTTACAAAATAAAACTCCCACACGGCTTCACTTCCCGGCTCCTGACGTGTCGTGCTAGTCATTTCAAATCTTTTTAGAATTACTTTTTCAATTCATTTCACTCCACTTGTGATTGTTAACTCATACCAGTGAGTTGAAGCAATATTTTGCAGTCCATCCTAAAAAAGATGATGAAATGAGGACATGGGATAAGGAAATGAAGCTGCGTGCCTGTTTTTAAGACATGCCCATTCTCCAGTTCATCTTCTAAGGTTTTCGTCCTCTGGTAACACATACAGGACTGCTTTTTGTTCTAATGCAGTATGTGTTGCCTTGTCTTATAATTGGCTGTCTGTTGTCCACTGTGAAAATGCTTACATGTCTCTCTGCTTCGCCCTGTATTAACACATCTTTTTGTGTGCTCATTTGCTTTTTCCACTATTACTTCATTAAGCTTTTATTAAACTACAAAGTCATTTTAATTTCCTTTTTTCAGCATTTCAATGTCTTTTTATTTTATTTTTTATTTTTAAACTTTCCACTCATCGTGTACCTGTCTGTTCACTGGCACCCTGGTTAGCATGAAAGCAGGGCTGTCTTGTGTCATGTGTATTAACCTTGTGTCTTCAGCTTTGTTGCAGTGTCTCTGTGCTGCATGTCCCAGCCTTTCAAGCATTAACTCTTTCATTTTGCCACCCCGTTATTTGCGACAAACCTTTCCATTTCTTCATCCACTCCTCTGTCCTCTGTCATTTTCTTTTTACAGATATCAACAGTGACCTCCTCTTCCTCACATTCAGATAAATACATTACTGCTGATGTATTTAACACGATGCCCTCAGTCTCTCTTGGCTTTTTCTCTGTGGCTCTTTCTATGTTGGCAGAGGGTGTTGCTTCCTCTCTCTCCCTTTCTCTCTCCCTCCTCCATAACTTCTCTTTCATTCTGCTGGACAGTCACCATATCCCCTCAACTTCCATCCTGGACCCCAATGACCAAAAGAAATTGTTGGTTGGTTAGTCTTCAGGACAGATAAAGTAGATCTGGTCCCTCAGGTCGACTGTTGTGTCGTGATCTCTAATATATTTGTTCTTGGCTTGAGATCATTTAGTTGTGAAAGATGTATTATTTATCATTTGCGTACTGTAGATCTACGAAAAAATATTATTCCTATCCTCCGCTCCCTCTACTGCAACACAGCCCAACTCCACTGGGATCTTCAGCAATTCCATCTCGTCTCATCATCTTGGGTGAAGAGCTTTAAAATTGGCATCATACATAGACATGCATAAAAGATAAAAAACATTTTCCAGTAACAGGACAATGATTCTGAGGAGGTAAAAGTACAAAGCTAAAAGTAGCATCATAGGTTTAAAACAGTGTAACTGCAGTTTTTTAGTGAGAACGTCTCGCCCAGGTTTAGCGAGCGCTGTGATTTGGGTTTGTTAACCAGCCCCTCCAACCCCCACTTCTCCTCCTGGCTGCAGCGTTGTCTCGGTGACCGATGAGAACCTGACTGCCGAGGAGAAGGAGCAGAGGGAGCGTGAGCGCCGCCACGCTAACAACACTAGGGAGAGGGTGCGCGTGCGCGACATTAACGGAGCCTTCAGAGAGCTGGGCAGGATGTGTCAGGTCCACCTGCAGAGCGACAAGGCCCAGACCAAGCTTATCATCCTGCAACAGGCTGTCCAGGTCATAATGGTCCTGGAGAAGCAGGTGCGAGGTAGGTCAGCCAATACAGGAAGGTCTGATCCACATAGACAACCAACCATCTCTTATTGTAGCTGGACAAGTTGCCAGTCATTCACCCTTAGGAAAATCTCTTCTTTTAGGTTTGTTCTCACCTACTGTGTGGCATTCACTTTGGCTTTCTCTGTGCTATTGATTCGTGTCACTTTGAAAAATGGAGAAGAAAGGGAGAATAAATGAGGAAGTATATCCCTGCCCTCTGCCAAACGCCTGCAATTCTCATCTTTTCTTTTTCCTATCTTTTGCTCTTCCCCTTTTTTGTTCTCCCTCTCTAGTATTGAGCTTTTGTATGTTCAAAACTCTGCTTTAATCTCTTAAAAGATTTCTGAGGGTGAAGCGTAATGAGATGTTCTCGAGAGTTCCCATAGTTCCTCTTCCTGTTTTTTTAATCTTTGTGTTGGTCCTTTTTTTTAAAGAGCGTAATTTGAACCCAAAGGCTGCCTGCCTCAAGAGGAGAGAGGAGGAAAAAGTTTCAGGTGTTGACCCCCAGATGCAGCTTGGTGGGGGTCACCCTGGTCTAGGAGACGGACATATGTAATTCTCAGGTCAGTCTACAGAGCTTGTACAGTGGCGTTTGTCGTGTCTAAGATAATATATAATGAACAATAGCTTGTTTTGTTTTTTCTCAAAAAATATGAATTTGTTTTTTCTCCTTTCTCTTCCAGTTCCTGTTGATTGTACAGCCCTTAGAACACGTGGCCTTAATCTATCATTGTCATGCATCTCAGTGTGTGTTAATCAACTTTTGGAAAGCACACACGCACACACACCTCATTACTGACAAAGCAGGTGGCCACATTCCTGACTATGAATACAAAAGTAACAAGCACACTCTTACAGGAGGGAAAATGTATTAATCTTAACATGGCAACACTTTGAACCAAGGACACCGGTTTGGAGACAGTGGAAATTGGACATAAGGACATTCTTATGATCATGTTTTTGTAAGACATTTAGAAAAATTGCTTTACATGTTGGGAGCAAAACTTGTTTGGATCAAATGAAACTTTTTGGATCAACTGCTTGTGTGAGCAGAGCTAGGATTTGTATTGTTGGATGATTATTGGCATTCCCATCTGAAAAGCAGGTCTTACATTCTTCACAGGCAAAGAGGGACACCCGGGTTTATATCTTATGATTAAACAAAACCCCTTGAAACATGTGCCCGAAAGAGGCCTAATGCATAGTGTTTGATTAAAATAAAATAGCCATCATTATTATCTTCTCATGTGACGACTTAATACAGAGGTAGGTTTGAAGACATCCATCAACTAACCGGGCAATCAGAGAGCTGACTCCTTCTCTTTTTTTGGTATGCTGGTATTTGTGGATGTATTTTATTTTTTCCTGCTTTGGCTGAAAAAGTGCCACAGTCACCGACTCGCACGTGGTGGCTAATTTTTTGTTTCTTTTTAACCGTGGATCCCTGAGTCTTCTCTCTTCAAGTCCTGTACATCTGTTATGGTCACTGCCATGCGAGTGGAACAGGAAGACTGCCGGAGAAAGACCATCCACCGACACAAACACGAGCAAAGACTCGATACAAATCCAGGAACCACAGTCATGTCGAAGCAAAGGTGCACATGCACATCCCAACCGGTCGGACTCGAGCGTACAGATGTCATCCTCACTGCTCAGCTCCTTCACCAACATGAAGTCAGTCACTCTCAGCCACGTGGTCAACCTGCCCCTGTCAAATCATACCTAAAGACTCTGTTTCAGCATGGTGAACTTACTAAACTTAAGTCTCAGAGCAATTTTTATTGTGGTAAATCACATTTTGCTAGAAGACAGAAATAGAGTATTGAAAGGGATCATGAGTGTTCCTGCTACCCTGTAGAGAATTTACTCGCCATTTATGGAATTGTTTTGGTTGTTGCTGTGTGTTGAGCATTTGGTGTTTTGTTTTCCCCCCTTTTGAACAATTGCAAAGCCTGTTGTAAGGATCTTCCCTTTTGTAGAATTGATTTATCATTGTTTTTTTATCGTTTTATTTTCTACTTTGTAAGATAGTTGTATGAGTTTTGTTTTTATCATTTTGGAATGCTCTTTCTTTTTTTTGTTTACATTGTTTAAATGTAAGACGACTCTCAATTTAGATTCCAGGAACAAAGTGAGGTGTTTTCTTTTGTGCCAGGTGCTTAGAAACGTTAGAAATGACAAACATATCTGGCTGTAACATCACATGTTGTGATATTGCTCTCTTTAAAAATAGAAAAAGAAAAAAAAATGCATGTGTTAACACAAACCTGTCAGGCCAGTTGTAATTGGATTGTTCTGGTGATTGCGACAGTTTTTCTTAAATGAAACACAATATTTTTCTTCAGCACACCCCCCTCTCCTCTCCCTGATGTCCAGCTCACTGCTGAGCTTGTTGATTAGTTTGAGGAAGGGGCAGTAGGGGCGGTCTGCACAATCTGCAACATAATTCACTGTTTCATTATGAAATGAAGCATAAAATGAATCAAAAAGGGTGGCCTTAGTCATTTTCCTGACTTTGGGAGTTTTGATAATGGTTACTCACCAGTGCCTGAATACTTCTCTGCTACATGGTGGATGATGTTGCATTTGAGGATTTATAGGTTGTACCTTTTTATAATACAGATGTATAAAAACATATATACTTCAGTTACATCTGACAGTGTCTCAGAACATCTAAATGAAGAATCACACTCGTTGACGCTGACCGCGTCAGTGTCTGTGTGTCATTAAATGTAAGATGACTAATACCCTGGTCTTCAACTTTGACGCTGAAAACTACTTAAAATGCTTCATCTTTTATGTACTGATTTTGTTAAGTATAATTTTGTCCTTGACTGGCATGTGCATAGATATGTATGTACAGCTGTATGATATGTCAGCTTTATCATTGTAAGCTGATACTTATATGTAACAGTATTTGGTTTTTTGTACCTGTCATTTTATCACAACTCTTGCCCCACGGACTAGCCCCAAACATTATTTTCTTTGTCAGTTACTCTAACCTTTCAGCAGAAAAAAACGTGGTGTTGTTGTGATATGAAAAATCTCTACTGAAGACTTGTACTTTTATTTCTTTACATGAAAGATATGTCTGCAGTATCCAAGGATCAAAACATGCCCCTGATATTCTTTGTTAACAGACCCTTTCTGTCCTCCACAACAGATGACCTGCTACAAATTTCTCTGTCTTCACTCATGTTTGGGGACAACATCTATGTAGGCTATGTCCTCAAAGTGCCTCCAGTTTCCTATTTTTTATATATAAAGTAGATATAGAGAACTGTTGTGTATATAACAGTAATGTAGCAATAAATGTGCCATTTTTAATAACAAATACCAATGTCTTTTTTTTTTTTTAAACCCATAAATAAAAATAACAAATAATTGTATTTTCCTTTCTCCAATGCAACCAGGTAGTGGCTATCCATTCAATATTATGAGTTTATCCAAATGCGACAATCAGTAGCGACGATTTATAAAATTAAATTAAAAAAACTGGCCAGCAGTACCAGCTTGATTTGTCCGCTATGGGGCAGAAATGAGCTGCAGTCACCTCCCTCTGCCAATGCAGTACACTGCACTCAGTTAAATACACAGCATCTTCATTATATTTTGTACTGAGTCTTAGAAACAAATCATCTGCTGGAATACCTGGTGTGCTGTGTGTAAATTAATATGTATTAGTTTGAATAAACACGCATATATTTAGGAATAACCATGTAAGCGAACTCTAAACTGAAATAATAAAGGTGTAATAAACTGATTTTGACACAGGAGGACCCCCCTCTGTGAGACAGAAGTTTTTCATTGGGTAATAACGTTATGAGTTGATATGATAAATATTCAGTTTTATCTATAATGGACTTTTTCCGAGTAACCGGAAGTACATCATGCACATGCGCACTCTGCAAATCAAATCGGAAGTTCTATTCATTTAAAGCGGCACGTCACGAGGACATTTCAGCCAAAATGATCAGTAAAGTGATAGGTTCGAAGTATGTGGCCATTGCTAAATCATGGTAAGACCAGTTGTAATTGTAACTTTATTTGTGGTAAATCCGAATTTTGGTGATTATAATCTCGATTGTGGCCTCCGTTAACATTAGCTTAGTCGAGGTCATTGCTTTGGGGACGTGCTGACTTTAGCTGCCTGTCAGTTAAACACAGGATAAAAATGCTTAAAATTACCATTATGAAGTAAAAAAAACATGCGAATTCTATATCTTTTTATTTGCCAGTTTTAATAAGTTTCGCTGAATTAACCAACGTTTTAGCTAGCTGACTGCTCTTATCTGAAAGTTTGGAGCTAGTCAGGCTGCTAGGCCAAATTAATGTCTTTTAAATCTCAAATTTGGTCTGATTCTGTCTCTAATGGCTACAAGCACATATAGTTTTTCACTGTTAAAGTTTTTATACATAGTTGTATTAAATCATAATTGTATATTACTGTTATTTGTTTTGATATGATGTCTTGATACATTGGTTTTTCATGCGCTTGTAACGTATGACACCTTACTGAGTGCCTTGAAAGGCGCCCATAAATTAAATGGATTGTTCTCATGAGTATTATTATTATTATTATTATTATTATTATTATTATTAATAATAAACTCTACTTAGTCTAACACGCTAACTGACGTGAAATGGGAAAATAAGGCAAGCAACTCGTAACATTTGTATTTGTGAAGCTTTAACTAGGAAAACTATTGATATTTTTTTAAACAAAACAAAACAATTTACTATCCAGATTAAAAATTTCATTTTTGGTATGCCTTACTCTAACACTTCTCTCTTAACTTGTCAATGGGTGCTAAATGTTTTCTTGGGTGTTTCAAACTTAAAATTGTCTCATTTTCATCCAGTGTATATCCTACAATATTCTCTACTCCACAGGGTCCCAACTATGGCTCTATGGGGCTCTGTCGGAGGCGTAGCTCTGGTCCACCTCACAGACTGGCGATTGGTTTTGGATTATGTACCCTACATCAGCGGCAAATTCAAGAATGACAAGTAGTGGCACTCAGGTTAGTCTCTGGATATGGCAAAGAGACGACTGCAGAAATAGGAGAGGAGGTGTAACAGCAAGTGATGTATAATAAGGACAGTTTAAGCATCCTAATGTTATCTTCGCATCATCATTTCTGCACATACTATATATTTTTAAAGGCAGTAACCAGAATCTGACAGTGCTGTCTGTTGTACAAGGTACCTGCTTAGTTTCAACCTAAATTTACTTTAGACTGGCTTCTCAAACTATCCTTTTAACCATCTATTTCAATTAATCAAGAAAATCAGATAAGTTAGTGCATAAGTCAACTTTGCCCTTTAAGATCTTTTATGAGTGCTAATTTTTTACCTTTTGGGTATATAACATTGGAACTTTAATACTGGGAAGGTGCATCCTGTGAAGGACCTAACTATTCAAAGAAAGTTGTAGCCTTGTGTATGATCTGCAGTGTTTCCCCTAGGTTTACTGCTTTGGAGGGGTGCTCACCGTGCGACGGGGGACGCGTGCGTGAGTGGCGTGGTTTCTCTTTAGTTCTCCCCTCTCCTTTCTTCCGCTCTGTAGGTGTGTGTGTGCGTCAGGTGCGAAGCCCCGCCCTTCGCAAAACGGAGCGAAGGAGAGAAAGTGAATGCACAAAGTAGACAGTACAAACTGAAACGTGCACATAAATTAGATCAATAGCATAAGTGTTTAGTTTATTTAATAAAAGAGCAACTGTCAATGTGAAAAGTGAGTTGTGAATAATAATAATAATAATAATAATAATAATAATAATAATAATAATAATAATAATTATTATTATTATTATTATTATTATTATTATTATTATTATTTTATATTTTGAGGAAAAAAGAAAAAACACCTTGAATTTCAGAATTTCAGTCCCTCCAAGACAATAGTAGGGGAAACACTGATCTGTACATTTCTGCTTTTGTTCACAAGGGAACTGTTTTTGAAGAAGACACGTTTCAATGTACCAAGAAGGGAAATTGCCAGACAATTTTTATAGTTAAACTACACCAAATATTGTAATAAATAGAAGTCTGTTATAATTGTTTAACTTGGTGTGATACCCTTTAGTCTCCACATCTTGAGACATCTTGATCTGATCATACAGAACTGCACTATATTAAAAACTCTGGTCCAACAGAGTGCTCTAAATACCCCTTCTGGTTGAACAAATAACATCATCACCTGGCCAACACTACTACTTTGGTGGTGGCAACACGCGTATTGGCTGTTTCTCATCAGCAAGGACCAAGAAACTGTCAGGACTGAGGAAATAATGAACAGAGTAATTCAGAGACGAGAGTCCAGGTAGTTTAGAGGTGTCAGGAGACCAGAATCCAAGACAATGGTCTAATTTAGGATCATATGTAGCAGCTTGTAATGAGACTGGAATACCTTTAAAACTATCAACCAATCTGCAGTTTCAATATTTTTGCAGCAAAATCTCCGCATTAGATTATTGTTTTTTTGGGTTAAACAATGAAGTGTGTGAACAGTGTTGGCTGTTGAGTGAGTTTTGGATAGTGCTTTTAATAAATTAAAAAACGAGAACGGTAGAGGGTAAAACAAATGTGTTTGAGTTTCACTTTAACATATTTTCCACTGAACTTTCTGCCTTTTTCTTCCAGCTTTGATTTGTTTGTCCCAGCAAAACCTTATTTTTCGACTTCTCAAACTAATGTCTTTGTTTTCCCCAGTCAGGTTGGTGTTTTATATTTCTCAAAGACTTAAATAATAAACATGAACTGCTGCAGTCCGTACGTTGTGTGCCAGGCAGGCCACTGGAAGGTGTCGTCTTCATCCTGCTGCTCAGTCAACATTGAACTGTTCATCGTCAACATCCTCTAAACTGGATTTGACAGTTCAACGTTCCTCAAACTGAAAACGTGGATGGAAGGAACATGAAAACACAGATGATAAATGGACTTTTCTTTTCTTTTCCCACTTAGTTTGGGGGTCAGGTATTTATTTTAATCATCAGTCTCCTGTATGTCAAACCTGTCCTTCATGTCATACTGTAACTGTTTTGAAGTAAAGTGTGTGAGATGTATCCTATATTGTGGTTGTGTATAATTATTTCACATTCAATTCAATATAAAGTAACATTTAAATGAGTGTATTTGTATCTTGATCAGCAGAGTAATGCTAAGGTTCAATTTGTCAGATCACCAAAGGACATAGTAATTAAAAATCCAGAATAATATATCTATATAAATATATAGGCTTTGCTAACAGACATCAGTGATGAAAACAAACCCTTAAAAGCATCAGAATACACAGTCCATGTATCAAAGGAGCAGCCAAACAACGATGAAATGATTGTTCCTGTCCTGAATTTTGATTTTAGAAGGTGGGGCTACGTTTTTGAATTGTGTATCTGTATAAAAAATATTTGTGTGCACAAATATCATACATGGTGCAGGTGTAGAAGGATTCTTTAAAGTACATCTAATGTAAAATGGCCCATTACAGGTATTGAATGACAGAAGCACATGGTTATGTGCAGCAAAAGGTACTAAATATCACAATTAAAAGTACTCAGAATTACCTTTTGTGGTGTTGTTTTTTAGTTATACCTGTAAGCAGCATTTTACTGCATCCAGGTGGTGTGGTGTCAAACTACTGTCCTCTACTAATACTACTGTACTAGTTTAAGTCATGCATCAATATATTCGTGTTATCCTGCAACTACTCGGTGTGCAACGTAACTAGCTAAAATTCAATCTTGTGGGTTAAAAGTATATGTTTCTAAAATGTAGTATAGTAGGTGTACAAAAGTACCTCAAAATTCACTTAAAAATACTCTTTGTTACATGTAAAAGTCAATTACCCAGAGCCAAAAGCTACATCTTCACAATGCTTGTGTTGTCCAACCAACGGCGCAAAACTCAACATTATTAAAACATTTTTTTTTTTTAAAGCAGCAAACCTTGACATTTGAGAAACTGGAACAATGAAAAGGCTTCTTTGTATTAAAAATGCAGATTATCAAAACTGTTGCTATTAAATGTTCTGTTAAACGATTAATCAACTAATTATTTCAGCTGTACTAAACTTAGTTTTATAGCAACAGCAATAAAAAGGTTTTTGTATGGTTTTTATGCAAAAGCCTTAGTAAGTATAAAGCAAAATATTTCTTTCTGAAATGCAGTGAAGTAAAAGTGTAAAGTGGCATGAAAAAAACTCAAGTGAAGAACATCAAACTCGTACTTAAGACAGTAAACTTACTTGAGTAAATATACTTTACATTCAACCGATATCATTATTCTTGGACTATTTTACAGCGGATGTGGCGGGTGTCTTCCGCTCATTGTGTTAGAAGGCTGGCGGAGGGATCTGCAATTGTGAAGGTCCTGACGGGAGACAGACAGCAGAGGGAATCGATAACAAACCAGACTCCGTGAAAAATTATGACTGCAACAATAAACAGCTAGCTGGCTTCTTATCTTTTATGAGCCCAAATCACAGACAAGCAAATCAAGACAACCAAGAACATGGAAAGAAAAGGGTGAGACTTTTTAATGTTCAGTCGAAGAGTTGTTTAAAGGAAAGTTTCTCTGCAGGAAATGCACGCATGCATACATGCGTTTTGTAGTAGAGAACAACACTTAGCAAATGATCAGGTCTGCGTTAATTACACTTTAGTTACGTTAGCTAAACGTAAGCGTTTCATCGTTTTGCGTTTATTATGTTAGCAAAGTTGCAACTTTGAACAATAGTAAGTTAATTGATACGCTAGTTGCTGGTACGTTAACATTACCAGCGCCGCTAGCTTGATTAGCTAGCTAAGTTTCATTGTTTACACACGCTTGACTTGCGGCGCGTTGGGCCCGACTCAGCTCCGCCAGGATACGGTATAAAAGTCTCAGCTGCAGCTCAGTTATCTTGTTAAAACTTGTAGATAAAGCATATACTGCTTCGTGTGAAGTTCACTGCTTATTTCTGCTTGTGAATCCCTTAAATGAGTAGCTACTCTCAATAAAGTGGTCCTCTTTATAAGGCAAGACAGTATGTTGTATTACAATTACGAAGCTGTAGCAGTTAACTAAGATACCTCAAAGCTCCACATACACACACAGATCATCCACCTACACACACAGATCATCCACCTCGGTGTTTTCATCTACTTATTACACACCACCTGCGGGCGTGTGGAGATGTGCTGCATTGACTGACATTTCCCTGTAGTTACACCTGTTAAGGCGGGACAGCGTACACCTTTTACATCATTGTTAACGGGGCATCAGAAATATATGCCCTACTTTAGCCTGTGCAGAGATCCACTCATGTAGAATAACTGAGAAGTCTTGTATTTATGTCCAGCAGTGGTGGAAAGTATTCAGTGTAATGCAGTAAACGTACTAATACCCTACTGTAAACATGCTCCTCTACAAGTAGAAGTCCTGCATTCAAAACCCTACTTAAGTTATAATACTGTACTTAACTATTATCAGCTTAATGCACTTAAAGTATCATGTACAGTTAGTCATTCTGCAGGGAAATGATCCCTGTCAGTGTTATAATATTATATATAATGTTTTCGGTTAATATTACATCTGCATTAATGTGTATTTTGCATTTTACTTCTGTACATGTTTATGGTTGTGCTAATTTGAACTATTGCTACTTAGAAAAACACTTGGTCCTTCGGTTTATCAGAAACATTCAAATTAAAAATCACCACATTTGGAGAATCATGATTTTCACTGGACAGGAATGGTATGAAGAATTGTAATCTGAAAAGTAACTAAAGCTGTCAAATAAATGTAGTGGAGTAAAAAGTACAATATTTGTCTCTGAGGTGTATTGGAATAGTAGTACAGTACTTTAATTAATTTACTTGTTTGTTTTTTTCCTAGTGTTCCTGTTAAGCGCATTCTCAACAAACCCCAGATAGTCCGCAGTTTGGGCAGCAACCTTCACCCGGATGTGAACGCCAGCCACTCCCGAGCTGGATGGTCGCTCCTGAGCAAAGTGCATCGCAGCAGGCACAAGCATCTCTACGACAACAACCATCATATCAGGGTGAGCCTGTGTATGGTTTTGGTATTTATGAGGCATATGTGACATGCAGTGTTATTTAAAGGGAAAATATACCCTATAACAGAATCTACATGGTGCTCTTTCAGTGATCTCTGGACACTTAAATTAGTATAAAGTTCCTATAAAACATAATCGCCTCCATTGCAGTTCTACATGTT
The DNA here is from genome assembly GCF_900634415.1 of Cottoperca gobio. NCBI lineage: Eukaryota > Metazoa > Chordata > Actinopteri > Perciformes > Bovichtidae > Cottoperca > Cottoperca gobio. Next base: position 14,020,654 of record NC_041371.1, read on the forward strand.
ATTGTTTTACATCGTTGAATCAAAAGGGTTTTAATGACACTTTCTGAGAATGACCAACAGCGCAAGAGTCTTTAATGTGAAAGTGAACCTAAGTACTCAGTGGAGGCAGTAATTACAGCCCTGAGTGTATGTGAATAGATTTGTGTCAGCTCCGTACATCTTGACACTACCGTTTTTCTTCAGTCTTCGTTGAATCTACCTCAAGCTCAGGTTACATGGGGATCTTCCACACATTTTGGATTGACTTAGACCCTCCAGGACACATCCAAAGTGTTGCTTCTGAACCCACAACATAGCGATTAGTATAATTAGTACGGCCAAAACGCTCAGTTTAGGTCTCAATATAACTTGGAACCATCCTCCACTTGGTCTCCCACATGCCCTCTGGCAAACACTAGTTGGTATGTCATGAGACATAAACAGTGACTTTCTTTGCAACTGATAAATAGCCACGGCCACAATTGTGGTGTTAGCAATAACTATGACCTTCACAATAACCATTTAATAGTTTATACTATAGTGAGCTGTAAAGCCAGATGTTTGACAGGAGTATGCCTATATTTTACGTTAGAATTTTGACACTAAATCTGATCTACTAAGTAGCAAATAATGAGTGATTTTGGACACATCTAGGCCGCTAAATCTCAGCAGTGAAACTGTGTCACTACTTGGAGTTGGTTAACCTTTTGTAAAACTGACATCATTACTGCTTATTGATCTCGACTCTTCAGTTTTGTAATTCTCGAATGCCTCTATGCTGAACAAAGAATCCAAAAGAAAATGTAAAAAGTACTGTTTCACTAAGCTTCATCAATACATCTGTTTACAAACTCTCACACAACTCCTGCGGTATAATTCAAGGCTCATGTATCCAGTCAAACACTTTCACGAAAACATTACTATTTAAACCACTTCCACATTAACGGTCACTGCTACTCGGATTATACTTCACGAGTTGTGTGAGGGTTTGTCAACGGATGGTTTAATATAGTTTAAACGCGGCCCCCATTTACTTCAATTCATCAGGATTTTTCTCCGTTTTGGATTCTTTGTTGGCCGTGGAGGCATACGAGAAAAGATGTTCTTCACAATCTGAAGGTAACTCGTGTGAGTAATTGAAATACAAATGTTAATTTTAGTGGTGAAGTATTCCTTTTAAGGAGAAAAAATTCCCTTCAAACTGTTTGTGCATCATAATAATCATCCCAGTTGATTGTAATGTTTACATCGTCTCTTCACACTCCATGAAATAAGAGCTGCAACAGTACTGGTACTGGTACTGGTACTGACAACACTAACAATAACGTACACTAACTTCTCGTGAATGTCATATTCTATAAGTTTCATTTTATTATCATCAAAGGTTATCAGAATTTTGTCAGTCATGTTGTTGTCTCTCTTAAAGGCCAAGCCTGATTTAAACACAACACTACCAGTTCGACAGACGGCATCCATCTTTAAACAACCAGTGACCAAGGTAACAAATCATCCCAACAACAAGGTGAAGGCGGACCTGCAGAAGTCTGTGGACCAACCGAAACAAGTAAGTCCGAGGGCATTTCAGTTCTTTAAAATGATCTAGTATCTAGACTTTTTAATATTTTTTAGGAACATCACCATTAATACTATAGAAAGTGAGTAAAGGGAAATGACTCTCCCTTCAAGTAGTTGTAATTAGTTGCATATCTGACGAATATAAAACCTTTTGTCCCAGAACCTAGTTCATTATCCTAATGAATTATCTAACAATGCACATATTCAGTTTGTGGGAAAAATGTGCTTAAAATTGAACACTGACATTCTTTTTTGCTTCGATCTACAGCTGTTCTGGGAGAGGAAGCTGAGCGGGTTGAATGCATTTGATATCGCAGAGGAGCTGGTGAAAACTATGGATCTCCCCAAAGGCTTACAGGGTGAGGGGAACCAAAACAAATATGACAACCTTGTGTGTTTTTAAAAGCTGGAGTTCTTTAGAAGCTTGACTTGTGCTTCCCTGTTGTCCTTTGTTTAGGTGTTGGACCTGCATGTTCAGATAAAACTCTGCTCTCCGCCATCGCCAGTGCTCTGCACACCAGCCCCTCACCTGTCACTGGACAGCTCACCGCTGCTGTGGAGAAAAATCCTGGAGTCTGGCTCAATACATCACAACCGCTCTGCAAAGCCTTCGTAGTGACCGATGATGACATCAGGTAAGATGTTCACACAAGCAACACAGCTGTAGGGTGGATCAATATCATGAATACATTGGACATTGACACTAGGACACCTTTTATAAGGTGGCCATTCAAGGTGTCAAATGTCAATCAAATAAGCTGTAAAAGTGCAGTTTATTGTGGCATACACCCAATAACAAGGCAGTGTAACATGTTAGGCTTATTGTTAGTTTTGGGTAATTATTTTAAGTTACTGAACTAGTGAAGTGTAATTGTGTTGGTGTTACATATACATGTGTCTTCTGCCTGAGAAAAAACATCAAGCTTGAAATGTGCTGGAGTTAAATAGCTTCCAAGCTGGTACCGTATCTTTATCATGTGTTTATTGTGAGGAGGAAGTTCTCAACATCTTCAGGCTTTTCCCTCTTTTCTGTTAACATGTTTATTTCTTCAACAGTTATTCTATGATGCTTTTAAAACTGTTAATAGTCTCTCCTGTTATTTTCATGTTTCACCTACATGTCTCCTCCATGATAAATTACACAAAAAATACACATACACAATACATTGTGCTCAGTAGTTAGGTGTTAAGACTTTCATGTTTTTAAGCATTGACAATAATCTATATTTATATTCCACTGGTCACTTTTTAAGAAATATTGTTATTGGTTTGAAATTACACTGCACAATGCTTTGGTGGCCATCAGACAAC